>NC_054405.1:4921228-5022588 GCF_017976425.1 Toxotes jaculatrix | reverse complement strand
ACATTTTGAGGTCATACTAAAGTATGACTTTTTTTGGCCGATTTTGACGCCATACTATACTATGACGTTTTTTATGACATTTTGAGGTCATACTGAAGTATGACTTTTTTTGGCCGATTTTGACGCCATACTATACTATGACGTTTTTTATGACATTTTGAGGTCATACTAAAGTATGACTTTTTTTGGCCGATTTTGACGCCATACTATACTATGACGTTTTTTTGGCACATTTTGAGGTCATACTAAAGTATGACTTTTTTTGGCCGATTTTGACGCCATACTATACTATGACGTTTTTTGGCACATTTTGAGGTCATACTAAAGTATGACTTTTTTGGCCGATTTTGACGCCATACTATACTATGACGTTTTTATGACATTTTGAGGTCATACTAAAGTATGACTTTTTTTGGCCGATTTTGACGCCATACTATACTATGACGTTTTTTGGCACATTTTGAGGTCATACTAAAGTATGACTTTTTTTGGCCGATTTTGACGCCATACTATACTATGACGTTTTTTTGGCACATTTTGAGGTCATACTAAAGTATGACTTTTTTGGCCGATTTTGACGCCATACTATACTATGACGTTTTTTATGACATTTTGAGGTCATACTAAAGTATGACTTTTTTTGGCCGATTTTGACGCCATACTATACTATGACGTTTTTTGGCACATTTTGAGGTCATACTAAAGTATGACTTTTTTTGGCCGATTTTGACGCCATACTATACTATGACGTTTTTTATGACATTTTGAGGTCATTCTAAAGTATGACTTTTTTTGGCCGATTTTGACGCCATACTATACTATGACGTTTTTTGGCACATTTTGAGGTCATACTAAAGTATGACGTTTTTTGGCCGATTTTGACGCCATACTATACTATGACGTTTTTTGGCACATTTTGAGGTCATACTAAAGTATGACTTTTTTTGGCCGATTTTGACGCCATACTATACTATGACGTTTTTTATGACATTTTGAGGTCATACTAAAGTATGACTTTTTTTGGCCGATTTTGACGCCATACTATACTATGACGTTTTTTGGCACATTTTGAGGTCATACTAAAGTATGACTTTTTTTGGCCGATTTTGACGCCATACTATACTATGACGTTTTTTATGACATTTGAGGTCATTCTAAAGTATGACTTTTTTTGGCCGATTTTGACGCCATACTATACTATGACGTTTTTTATGACATTTTGAGGTCATACTAAAGTATGACGTTTTTTGGCCGATTTTGACGCCATACTATACTATGACGTTTTTTATGACATTTTGAGGTCATACTAAAGTATGACTTTTTTTGGCCGATTTGACGCCATACTATACTATGACGTTTTTTTATGACATTTTGAGGTCATACTAAAGTATGACTTTTTTTGGCCGATTTTGACGCCATACTATACTATGACGTTTTTTGGCACATTTTGAGGTCATACTAAAGTATGACTTTTTTTGGCCGATTTTGACGCCATACTATACTATGACGTTTTTTGGCACATTTTGAGGTCATACTAAAGTATGACTTTTTTTGGCCGATTTTGACGCCATGCTATACTATGACGTTTTTTATGACATTTTGAGGTCATACTAAAGTATGACTTTTTTTGGCCGATTTTGACGCCATACTATACTATGACGTTTTTTGGCACATTTTGAGGTCATACTAAAGTATGACTTTTTTTGGCCGATTTTGACGCCATACTATACTATGACGTTTTTTATGACATTTTGAGGTCATACTAAAGTATGACTTTTTTTGGCCGATTTTGACGCCATACTATACTATGACGTTTTTTGGCACATTTTGAGGTCATACTAAAGTATGACTTTTTTTGGGCCGATTTTGACGCCATACTATACTATGACGTTTTTTATGACATTTTGAGGTCATTCTAAAGTATGACTTTTTTTGGCCGATTTTGACGCCATACTATACTATGACGTTTTTTGGCATATTTTGAGGTCATACTAAAGTATGACTTTTTTTGGCCGATTTTGACGCCATACTATACTATGGCGTTTTTTATGACATTTTGAGGTCATACTAAAGTATGACTTTTTTTGGCCGATTTTGACGCCATACTATACTATGACGTTTTTTATGACATTTTGAGGTCATACTGAAGTATGACTTTTTTTGGCCGATTTTGACGCCATACTATACTATGACGTTTTTTATGACATTTTGAGGTCATACTAAAGTATGACTTTTTTTGGCCGATTTTGACGCCATACTATACTATGACGTTTTTTGGCACATTTTGAGGTCATACTAAAGTATGACTTTTTTTGGCCGATTTTGACGCCATACTATACTATGACGTTTTTTATGACATTTTGAGGTCATACTAAAGTATGACTTTTTTTGGCCGATTTTGACGCCATACTATACTATGACGTTTTTTATGACATTTTGAGGTCATACTAAAGTATGACTTTTTTTGGCCGATTTTGACGCCATACTATACTATGACGTTTTTTATGACATTTTGAGGTCATACTAAAGTATGACTTTTTTGGCCGATTTTGACGCCATACTATACTATGACGTTTTTTGGCACATTTTGAGGTCATACTAAAGTATGACTTTTTTTGGCCGATTTTGACGCCATACTATACTATGACGTTTTTTATGACATTTTGAGGTCATACTGAAGTATGACTTTTTTTGGCCGATTTTGACGCCATACTATACTATGACGTTTTTTATGACATTTTGAGGTCATACTAAAGTATGACTTTTTTTGGCCGATTTTGACGCCATACTATACTATGACGTTTTTTGGCACATTTTGAGGTCATACTAAAGTATGACTTTTTTTGGCCGATTTTGACGCCATACTATACTATGGCGTTTTTTATGACATTTTGAGGTCATACTAAAGTATGACTTTTTTTGGCCGATTTTGACGCCATACTATACTATGACGTTTTTTATGACATTTTGAGGTCATACTAAAGTATGACTTTTTTTGGCCGATTTTGACGCCATACTATACTATGACGTTTTTTTGGCACATTTTGAGGTCATACTAAAGTATGACTTTTTTTGGCCGATTTTGACGCCATACTATACTATGACCTTTTTTATGACATTTTGAGGTCATACTAAAGTATGACTTTTTTTGGCCGATTTTGACGCCATACTATACTATGACGTTTTTTATGACATTTTGAGGTCATACTAAAGTATGACTTTTTTTGGCCGATTTTGACGCCATACTATACTATGACGTTTTTTGGCACATTTTGAGGTCATACTAAAGTATGACTTTTTTTGGCCGATTTTGACGCCATACTATACTATGACGTTTTTTATGACATTTTGAGGTCATACTGAAGTATGACTTTTTTTGGCCGATTTTGACGCCATACTATACTATGACGTTTTTTATGACATTTTGAGGTCATACTAAAGTATGACTTTTTTTGGCCGATTTTGACGCCATACTATACTATGACGTTTTTTGGCACATTTTGAGGTCATACTAAAGTATGACTTTTTTTTGGCCGATTTTGACGCCATACTATACTATGGCGTTTTTTATGACATTTTGAGGTCATACTAAAGTATGACTTTTTTTGGCCGATTTTGACGCCATACTATACTATGACGTTTTTTATGACATTTTGAGGTCATTCTAAAGTATGACTTTTTTTGGCCGATTTTGACGCCATACTATACTATGACGTTTTTTGGCACATTTTGAGGTCATACTAAAGTATGACTTTTTTTGGCCGATTTTGACGCCATACTATACTATGGCGTTTTTTATGACATTTTGAGGTCATACTAAAGTATGACTTTTTTTGGCCGATTTTGACGCCATACTATACTATGACGTTTTTTATGACATTTTGAGGTCATACTAAAGTATGACTTTTTTTGGCCGATTTTGACGCCATACTATACTATGACGTTTTTTGGCACATTTTGAGGTCATACTAAAGTATGACTTTTTTTGGCCGATTTTGACGCCATACTATACTATGACCTTTTTTATGACATTTTGAGGTCATACTAAAGTATGACTTTTTTTGGCCGATTTTGACGCCATACTATACTATGACGTTTTTTTATGACATTTTGAGGTCATACTAAAGTATGACTTTTTTTGGCCGATTTTGACGCCATACTATACTATGACGTTTTTTATGACATTTTGAGGTCATACTAAAGTATGACTTTTTTTGGCCGATTTTGACGCCATACTATACTATGACGTTTTTTGGCACATTTTGAGGTCATACTAAAGTATGACTTTTTTTGGCCGATTTTGACGCCATACTATACTATGACGTTTTTTGGCACATTTTGAGGTCATACTAAAGTATGACTTTTTTTGGCCGATTTTGACGCCATACTATACTATGACGTTTTTTATGACATTTTGAGGTCATACTAAAGTATGACTTTTTTTGGCCGATTTTGACGCCATACTATACTATGACGTTTTTTGGCACATTTTGAGGTCATACTAAAGTATGACTTTTTTTGGCCGATTTTGACGCCATACTATACTATGGCGTTTTTTATGACATTTTGAGGTCATACTAAAGTATGACTTTTTTTGGCCGATTTTGACGCCATACTATACTATGACGTTTTTTATGACATTTTGAGGTCATACTAAAGTATGACTTTTTTTGGCCGATTTTGACGCCATACTATACTATGACGTTTTTTGGCACATTTTGAGGTCATACTAAAGTATGACTTTTTTTGGCCGATTTTGACGCCATACTATACTATGACGTTTTTTGGCACATTTTGAGGTCATACTAAAGTATGACTTTTTTTGGCCGATTTTGACGCCATACTATACTATGACGTTTTTTATGACATTTTGAGGTCATACTAAAGTATGACTTTTTTTGGCCGATTTTGACGCCATACTATACTATGACGTTTTTTGGCACATTTTGAGGTCATACTAAAGTATGACTTTTTTTGGCCGATTTTGACGCCATACTATACTATGACGTTTTTTATGACATTTTGAGGTCATACTAAAGTATGACTTTTTTTGGCCGATTTTGACGCCATACTATACTATGACGTTTTTTGGCACATTTTGAGGTCATACTAAAGTATGACTTTTTTTGGCCGATTTTGACGCCATACTATACTATGACCTTTTTTATGACATTTTGAGGTCATACTAAAGTATGACTTTTTTTGGCCGATTTTGACGCCATACTATACTATGACGTTTTTTATGACATTTTGAGGTCATACTAAAGTATGACTTTTTTTGGCCGATTTTGACGCCATACTATACTATGACGTTTTTTGGCACATTTTGAGGTCATACTAAAGTATGACTTTTTTTGGCCGATTTTGACGCCATACTATACTATGACGTTTTTTATGACATTTTGAGGTCATACTGAAGTATGACTTTTTTTGGCCGATTTTGACGCCATACTATACTATGACGTTTTTTATGACATTTTGAGGTCATACTAAAGTATGACTTTTTTTGGCCGATTTTGACGCCATACTATACTATGACGTTTTTTGGCACATTTTGAGGTCATACTAAAGTATGACTTTTTTTTGGCCGATTTTGACGCCATACTATACTATGGCGTTTTTTATGACATTTTGAGGTCATACTAAAGTATGACTTTTTTTGGCCGATTTTGACGCCATACTATACTATGACGTTTTTTATGACATTTTGAGGTCATACTAAAGTATGACTTTTTTTGGCCGATTTTGACGCCATACTATACTATGACGTTTTTTGGCACATTTTGAGGTCATACTAAAGTATGACTTTTTTTGGCCGATTTTGACGCCATACTATACTATGACGTTTTTTGGCACATTTTGAGGTCATACTAAAGTATGACTTTTTTTGGCCGATTTTGACGCCATACTATACTATGACGTTTTTTATGACATTTTGAGGTCATACTAAAGTATGACTTTTTTTGGCCGATTTTGACGCCATACTATACTATGACGTTTTTTGGCACATTTTGAGGTCATACTAAAGTATGACTTTTTTTGGCCGATTTTGACGCCATACTATACTATGACGTTTTTTATGACATTTTGAGGTCATTCTAAAGTATGACTTTTTTTGGCCGATTTTGACGCCATACTATACTATGACGTTTTTTGGCACATTTTGAGGTCATACTAAAGTATGACTTTTTTTTGGCCGATTTTGACGCCATACTATACTATGGCGTTTTTTATGACATTTTGAGGTCATACTAAAGTATGACTTTTTTTGGCCGATTTTGACGCCATACTATACTATGACGTTTTTTATGACATTTTGAGGTCATACTAAAGTATGACTTTTTTTGGCCGATTTTGACGCCATACTATACTATGACGTTTTTTTGGCACATTTTGAGGTCATACTAAAGTATGACTTTTTTTGGCCGATTTTGACGCCATACTATACTATGACCTTTTTTATGACATTTTGAGGTCATACTAAAGTATGACTTTTTTTGGCCGATTTTGACGCCATACTATACTATGACGTTTTTTATGACATTTTGAGGTCATACTAAAGTATGACTTTTTTTGGCCGATTTTGACGCCATACTATACTATGACGTTTTTTATGACATTTTGAGGTCATACTAAAGTATGACTTTTTTTGGCCGATTTTGACGCCATACTATACTATGACGTTTTTTGGCACATTTTGAGGTCATACTAAAGTATGACTTTTTTTGGCCGATTTTGACGCCATACTATACTATGACGTTTTTTATGACATTTTGAGGTCATACTAAAGTATGACTTTTTTTGGCCGATTTTGACGCCATACTATACTATGACGTTTTTTGGCACATTTTGAGGTCATACTAAAGTATGACTTTTTTTGGCCGATTTTGACGCCATACTATACTATGGCGTTTTTTATGACATTTTGAGGTCATACTAAAGTATGACTTTTTTTTGGCCGATTTTGACGCCATACTATACTATGACGTTTTTTATGACATTTTGAGGTCATACTAAAGTATGACTTTTTTTGGCCGATTTTGACGCCATACTATACTATGACGTTTTTTGGCACATTTTGAGGTCATACTAAAGTATGACTTTTTTTGGCCGATTTTGACGCCATACTATACTATGACGTTTTTTGGCACATTTTGAGGTCATACTAAAGTATGACTTTTTTTGGCCGATTTTGACGCCATACTATACTATGACGTTTTTTATGACATTTTGAGGTCATACTAAAGTATGACTTTTTTTGGCCGATTTTGACGCCATACTATACTATGACGTTTTTTGGCACATTTTGAGGTCATACTAAAGTATGACTTTTTTTGGCCGATTTTGACGCCATACTATACTATGACGTTTTTTATGACATTTTGAGGTCATTCTAAAGTATGACTTTTTTTGGCCGATTTTGACGCCATACTATACTATGACGTTTTTTATGACATTTTGAGGTCATACTAAAGTATGACGTTTTTTGGCCGATTTTGACGCCATACTATACTATGACGTTTTTTATGACATTTTGAGGTCATACTAAAGTATGACTTTTTTTGGCCGATTTTGACGCCATACTATACTATGACGTTTTTTTATGACATTTTGAGGTCATACTAAAGTATGACTTTTTTTGGCCGATTTTGACGCCATACTATACTATGACGTTTTTTGGCACATTTTGAGGTCATACTAAAGTATGACTTTTTTTGGCCGATTTTGACGCCATACTATACTATGACGTTTTTTGGCACATTTTGAGGTCATACTAAAGTATGACTTTTTTTGGCCGATTTTGACGCCATACTATACTATGACGTTTTTTATGACATTTTGAGGTCATTCTAAAGTATGACTTTTTTTGGCCGATTTTGACGCCATACTATACTATGACGTTTTTTGGCACATTTTGAGGTCATACTAAAGTATGACTTTTTTTGGCCGATTTTGACGCCATACTATACTATGGCGTTTTTTATGACATTTTGAGGTCATACTAAAGTATGACTTTTTTTGGCCGATTTTGACGCCATACTATACTATGACGTTTTTTATGACATTTTGAGGTCATACTAAAGTATGACTTTTTTTGGCCGATTTTGACGCCATACTATACTATGACGTTTTTTGGCACATTTTGAGGTCATACTAAAGTATGACTTTTTTTGGCCGATTTTGACGCCATACTATACTATGACCTTTTTTATGACATTTTGAGGTCATACTAAAGTATGACTTTTTTTGGCCGATTTTGACGCCATACTATACTATGACGTTTTTTATGACATTTTGAGGGTCATACTAAAGTATGACTTTTTTTGGCCGATTTTGACGCCATACTATACTATGACGTTTTTTATGACATTTTGAGGTCATACTAAAGTATGACTTTTTTTGGCCGATTTTGACGCCATACTATACTATGACGTTTTTTATGACATTTTGAGGTCATACTAAAGTATGACTTTTTTTTTGGCCGATTTTGACGCCATACTATACTATGACGTTTTTTGGCACATTTTGAGGTCATACTAAAGTATGACTTTTTTTGGCCGATTTTGACGCCATACTATACTATGACGTTTTTTATGACATTTTGAGGTCATACTAAAGTATGACTTTTTTTGGCCGATTTTGACGCCATACTATACTATGACATTTTTTGGCACATTTTGAGGTCATACTAAAGTATGACTTTTTTTGGCCGATTTTGACGCCATACTATACTATGACGTTTTTTGGCACATTTTGAGGTCATACTAAAGTATGACTTTTTTGGCCGATTTTGACGCCATACTATACTATGACGTTTTTTATGACATTTTGAGGTCATACTAAGTATGACTTTTTTGGCCGATTTTGACGCCATACTATACTATGATGTTTTTTGGCACATTTTGAGGTCATACTAAAGTATGACTTTTTTGGCCGATTTTGACGCCATACTATACTATGACGTTTTTTATGACATTTTGAGGTCATACTAAGTATGACTTTTTTGGCCGATTTTGACGCCATACTATACTATGACGTTTTTTATGACATTTGAGGTCATACTAAAGTATGACTTTTTTGGCCGATTTTGACGCCATACTATACTATGACGTTTTTTATGACATTTTGAGGTCATACTAAAGTATGACTTTTTTTGGCCGATTTTGACGCCATACTATACTATGACGTTTTTTATGACATTTTGAGGTCATACTAAAGTATGACTTTTTTTGGCCGATTTTGACGCCATACTATACTATGACGTTTTTTATGACATTTTGAGGTCATACTAAAGTATGACTTTTTTTGGCCGATTTTGACGCCATACTATACTATGACGTTTTTTATGACATTTTGAGGTCATACTAAAGTATGACTTTTTTTGGCCGATTTTGACGCCATACTATACTATGACGTTTTTTGGCACATTTTGAGGTCATACTAAAGTATGACTTTTTTTGGCCGATTTTGACGCCATACTATACTATGACGTTTTTTATGACATTTTGAGGTCATACTAAAGTATGACTTTTTTTGGCCGATTTTGACGCCATACTATACTATGACGTTTTTTGGCACATTTTGAGGTCATACTAAAGTATGACTTTTTTTGGCCGATTTTGACGCCATACTATACTATGACGTTTTTTATGACATTTTGAGGTCATACTGAAGTATGACTTTTTTTGGCCGATTTTGACGCCATACTATACTATGACGTTTTTTTATGACATTTTGAGGTCATACTAAAGTATGACTTTTTTTGGCCGATTTTGACGCCATACTATACTATGACGTTTTTTGGCACATTTTGAGGTCATACTAAAGTATGACTTTTTTTGGCCGATTTTGACGCCATACTATACTATGGCGTTTTTTATGACATTTTGAGGTCATACTAAAGTATGACTTTTTTTGGCCGATTTTGACGCCATACTATACTATGACGTTTTTTATGACATTTTGAGGTCATACTAAAGTATGACTTTTTTTGGCCGATTTTGACGCCATACTATACTATGACCTTTTTTATGACATTTTGAGGTCATACTAAAGTATGACTTTTTTTGGCCGATTTTGACGCCATACTATACTATGACGTTTTTTATGACATTTTGAGGTCATACTAAAGTATGACTTTTTTTGGCCGATTTTGACGCCATACTATACTATGACGTTTTTTATGACATTTTGAGGTCATACTAAAGTATGACTTTTTTTGGCCGATTTTGACGCCATACTATACTATGACGTTTTTTATGACATTTTGAGGTCATACTAAAGTATGACTTTTTTTGGCCGATTTTGACGCCATACTATACTATGACGTTTTTTATGACATTTTGAGGTCATACTAAAGTATGACTTTTTTTGGCCGATTTGACGCCATACTATACTATGACGTTTTTTTGGCACATTTTGAGGTCATACTAAAGTATGACTTTTTTGGGCCGATTTTGACGCCATACTATACTATGACGTTTTTTATGACATTTTGAGGTCATACTAAAGTATGACTTTTTTGGCCGATTTTGACGCCATACTATACTATGACGTTTTTTATGACATTTTGAGGTCATACTGAAGTATGACTTTTTTTGGCCGATTTTTGACGCCATACTATACTATGACGTTTTTTATGACATTTTGAGGTCATACTAAAGTATGACTTTTTTTGGCCGATTTTGACGCCATACTATACTATGACGTTTTTGGCACATTTTGAGGTCATACTAAAGTATGACTTTTTTTGGCCGATTTTGACGCCATACTATACTATGTCGTTTTTTTATGACATTTTGAGGGTCATACTAAAGTATGACTTTTTTTGGCCGATTTTGACGCCATACTATACTATGACGTTTTTTATGACATTTTGAGGTCATACTAAAGTATGACTTTTTTTGGCCGATTTTGACGCCATACTATACTATGACGTTTTTTGGCACATTTTGAGGTCATACTAAAGTATGACTTTTTTTGGCCGATTTTGACGCCATACTATACTATGACGTTTTTTGGCACATTTTGAGGTCATACTAAAGTATGACTTTTTTTTGGCCGATTTTGACGCCATACTATACTATGACCTTTTTTATGACATTTTGAGGTCATACTAAAGTATGACTTTTTTTGGCCGATTTTGACGCCATACTATACTATGACGTTTTTTATGACATTTTGAGGTCATACTAAAGTATGACTTTTTTTGGCCGATTTTGACGCCATACTATACTATGACGTTTTTTATGACATTTTGAGGTCATACTAAAGTATGACTTTTTTTGGCCGATTTTGACGCCATACTATACTATGACGTTTTTTATGACATTTTGAGGTCATACTAAAGTATGACTTTTTTTGGCCGATTTTGACGCCATACTATTACTATGACGTTTTTTATGACATTTTGAGGTCATACTAAAGTATGACTTTTTTTGGCCGATTTTGACGCCATACTATACTATGACGTTTTTTATGACATTTTGAGGTCATACTAAAGTATGACTTTTTTTGGCCGATTTTTGACGCCATACTATACTATGACGTTTTTTGGCACATTTTGAGGTCATACTAAAGTATGACTTTTTTGGCCGATTTTGACGCCATACTATACTATGACGTTTTTTATGACATTTTGAGGTCATACTAAAGTATGACTTTTTTGGCCGATTTTGACGCCATACTATACTATGACGTTTTTTATGACATTTTGAGGTCATACTGAAGTATGACTTTTTTTGGCCGATTTTGACGCCATACTATACTATGACGTTTTTTATGACATTTTGAGGTCATACTAAAGTATGACTTTTTTTGGCCGATTTTGACGCCATACTATACTATGACGTTTTTTGGCACATTTTGAGGTCATACTAAAGTATGACTTTTTTTGGCCGATTTTGACGCCATACTATACTATGTCGTTTTTTATGACATTTTGAGGTCATACTAAAGTATGACTTTTTTTGGCCGATTTTGACGCCATACTATACTATGACGTTTTTATGACATTTTGAGGTCATACTAAAGTATGACTTTTTTTGGCCGATTTTGACGCCATACTATACTATGACGTTTTTTGGCACATTTTGAGGTCATACTAAAGTATGACTTTTTTTGGCCGATTTTGACGCCATACTATACTATGACGTTTTTTGGCACATTTTGAGGTCATACTAAAGTATGACTTTTTTTGGCCGATTTTGACGCCATACTATACTATGACGTTTTTTGGCACATTTTGAGGTCATACTAAAGTATGACTTTTTTTGGCCGATTTTGACGCCATACTATACTATGACGTTTTTTGGCACATTTTGAGGTCATACTAAAGTATGACTTTTTTGGCCGATTTTGACGCCATACTATACTATGACGTTTTTTATGACATTTTGAGGTCATACTAAAGTATGACTTTTTTGGCCGATTTTGACGCCATACTATACTATGATGTTTTTTGGCACATTTTGAGGTCATACTAAAGTATGACTTTTTTGGCCGATTTTGACGCCATACTATACTATGACGTTTTTTATGACATTTTGAGGTCATACTAAAGTATGACTTTTTTGGCCGATTTTGACGCCATACTATACTATGACGTTTTTTTATGACATTTTGAGGTCATACTAAAGTATGACTTTTTTGGCCGATTTTGACGCCATACTATACTATGACCTTTTTTATGACATTTTGAGGTCATACTAAAGTATGACTTTTTTTGGCCGATTTTGACGCCATACTATACTATGACGTTTTTTATGACATTTTGAGGTCATACTAAAGTATGACTTTTTTTGGCCGATTTTGACGCCATACTATACTATGACGTTTTTTATGACATTTTGAGGTCATACTAAAGTATGACTTTTTTTGGCCGATTTTGACGCCATACTATACTATGACGTTTTTTATGACATTTTTGAGGTCATACTAAAGTATGACTTTTTTTGGCCGATTTTGACGCCATACTATACTATGACGTTTTTTGGCACATTTTGAGGTCATACTAAAGTATGACTTTTTTTGGCCGATTTTGACGCCATACTATACTATGACGTTTTTTATGACATTTTGAGGTCATACTAAAGTATGACTTTTTTTGGCCGATTTTGACGCCATACTATACTATGACGTTTTTTGGCACATTTTGAGGTCATACTAAAGTATGACTTTTTTTTGGCCGATTTTGACGCCATACTATACTATGACGTTTTTTATGACATTTTGAGGTCATACTGAAGTATGACTTTTTTTGGCCGATTTTGACGCCATACTATACTATGACGTTTTTTATGACATTTTGAGGTCATACTAAAGTATGACTTTTTTTGGCCGATTTTGACGCCATACTATACTATGACGTTTTTATGACATTTTGAGGTCATACTAAAGTATGACTTTTTTTGGCCGATTTTGACGCCATACTATACTATGACGTTTTTTATGACATTTTGAGGTCATACTAAAGTATGACTTTTTTTGGCCGATTTTGACGCCATACTATACTATGACGTTTTTTGGCACATTTTGAGGTCATACTAAAGTATGACTTTTTTTGGCCGATTTTGACGCCATACTATACTATGACGTTTTTTATGACATTTTGAGGTCATACTAAAGTATGACTTTTTTTGGCCGATTTTGACGCCATACTATACTATGACGTTTTTTATGACATTTTGAGGTCATACTAAAGTATGACTTTTTTTGGCCGATTTTGACGCCATACTATACTATGACGTTTTTTGGCACATTTTGAGGTCATACTAAAGTATGACTTTTTTTGGCCGATTTTGACGCCATACTATACTATGACCTTTTTTATGACATTTTGAGGTCATACTAAAGTATGACTTTTTTTGGCCGATTTTGACGCCATACTATACTATGACGTTTTTTTATGACATTTTGAGGTCATACTAAAGTATGACTTTTTTTGGCCGATTTTGACGCCATACTATACTATGACGTTTTTTATGACATTTTGAGGTCATACTAAAGTATGACTTTTTTTGGCCGATTTTGACGCCATACTATACTATGACGTTTTTTGGCACATTTTGAGGTCATACTAAAGTATGACTTTTTTTGGCCGATTTTGACGCCATACTATACTATGACGTTTTTTATGACATTTTGAGGTCATACTGAAGTATGACTTTTTTTTGGCCGATTTTGACGCCATACTATACTATGACGTTTTTTATGACATTTTGAGGTCATACTAAAGTATGACTTTTTTTGGCCGATTTTGACGCCATACTATACTATGACGTTTTTTGGCACATTTTGAGGTCATACTAAAGTATGACTTTTTTTGGCCGATTTTGACGCCATACTATACTATGGCGTTTTTTATGACATTTTGAGGTCATACTAAAGTATGACTTTTTTTGGCCGATTTTGACGCCATACTATACTATGACGTTTTTTATGACATTTTGAGGTCATACTAAAGTATGACTTTTTTTGGCCGATTTTTGACGCCATACTATACTATGACGTTTTTTGGCACATTTTGAGGTCATACTAAAGTATGACTTTTTTTGGCCGATTTTGACCATACTATACTATGACCTTTTTTATGACATTTTGAGGTCATACTAAAGTATGACTTTTTTTGGCCGATTTTGACGCCATACTATACTATGACGTTTTTTATGACATTTTGAGGTCATACTAAAGTATGACTTTTTTTGGCCGATTTTGACGCCATACTATACTATGACGTTTTTTGGCACATTTTGAGGTCATACTAAAGTATGACTTTTTTTGGCCGATTTTGACGCCATACTATACTATGACGTTTTTTATGACATTTTGAGGTCATACTGAAGTATGACTTTTTTTGGCCGATTTTGACGCCATACTATACTATGACGTTTTTTATGACATTTTGAGGTCATACTAAAGTATGACTTTTTTTGGCCGATTTTGACGCCATACTATACTATGACGTTTTTTGGCACATTTTGAGGTCATACTAAAGTATGACTTTTTTTTGGCCGATTTTGACGCCATACTATACTATGGCGTTTTTTATGACATTTTGAGGTCATACTAAAGTATGACTTTTTTTGGCCGATTTTGACGCCATACTATACTATGACGTTTTTTATGACATTTTGAGGTCATTCTAAAGTATGACTTTTTTTGGCCGATTTTGACGCCATACTATACTATGACGTTTTTTGGCACATTTTGAGGTCATACTAAAGTATGACTTTTTTTGGCCGATTTTGACGCCATACTATACTATGGCGTTTTTTATGACATTTTGAGGTCATACTAAAGTATGACTTTTTTTGGCCGATTTTGACGCCATACTATACTATGACGTTTTTTATGACATTTTGAGGTCATACTAAAGTATGACTTTTTTTGGCCGATTTTGACGCCATACTATACTATGACGTTTTTTGGCACATTTTGAGGTCATACTAAAGTATGACTTTTTTTGGCCGATTTTGACGCCATACTATACTATGACCTTTTTTATGACATTTTGAGGTCATACTAAAGTATGACTTTTTTTGGCCGATTTTGACGCCATACTATACTATGACGTTTTTTATGACATTTTGAGGTCATACTAAAGTATGACTTTTTTTGGCCGATTTTGACGCCATACTATACTATGACGTTTTTTATGACATTTTGAGGTCATACTAAAGTATGACTTTTTTTGGCCGATTTTGACGCCATACTATACTATGACGTTTTTTGGCACATTTTGAGGTCATACTAAAGTATGACTTTTTTTGGCCGATTTTGACGCCATACTATACTATGACGTTTTTTGGCACATTTTGAGGTCATACTAAAGTATGACTTTTTTTGGCCGATTTTGACGCCATACTATACTATGACGTTTTTTATGACATTTTGAGGTCATACTAAAGTATGACTTTTTTTGGCCGATTTTGACGCCATACTATACTATGACGTTTTTTGGCACATTTTGAGGTCATACTAAAGTATGACTTTTTTTGGCCGATTTTGACGCCATACTATACTATGGCGTTTTTTATGACATTTTGAGGTCATACTAAAGTATGACTTTTTTTGGCCGATTTTGACGCCATACTATACTATGACGTTTTTTATGACATTTTGAGGTCATACTAAAGTATGACTTTTTTTGGCCGATTTTGACGCCATACTATACTATGACGTTTTTTGGCACATTTTGAGGTCATACTAAAGTATGACTTTTTTTGGCCGATTTTGACGCCATACTATACTATGACGTTTTTTGGCACATTTTGAGGTCATACTAAAGTATGACTTTTTTTGGCCGATTTTGACGCCATACTATACTATGACGTTTTTTATGACATTTTGAGGTCATACTAAAGTATGACTTTTTTTGGCCGATTTTGACGCCATACTATACTATGACGTTTTTTGGCACATTTTGAGGTCATACTAAAGTATGACTTTTTTTGGCCGATTTTGACGCCATACTATACTATGACGTTTTTTATGACATTTTGAGGTCATACTAAAGTATGACTTTTTTTGGCCGATTTTGACGCCATACTATACTATGACGTTTTTTGGCACATTTTGAGGTCATACTAAAGTATGACTTTTTTTGGCCGATTTTGACGCCATACTATACTATGACCTTTTTTATGACATTTTGAGGTCATACTAAAGTATGACTTTTTTTGGCCGATTTTGACGCCATACTATACTATGACGTTTTTTATGACATTTTGAGGTCATACTAAAGTATGACTTTTTTTGGCCGATTTTGACGCCATACTATACTATGACGTTTTTTGGCACATTTTGAGGTCATACTAAAGTATGACTTTTTTTGGCCGATTTTGACGCCATACTATACTATGACGTTTTTTATGACATTTTGAGGTCATACTGAAGTATGACTTTTTTTGGCCGATTTTGACGCCATACTATACTATGACGTTTTTTATGACATTTTGAGGTCATACTAAAGTATGACTTTTTTTGGCCGATTTTGACGCCATACTATACTATGACGTTTTTTGGCACATTTTGAGGTCATACTAAAGTATGACTTTTTTTTGGCCGATTTTGACGCCATACTATACTATGGCGTTTTTTATGACATTTTGAGGTCATACTAAAGTATGACTTTTTTTGGCCGATTTTGACGCCATACTATACTATGACGTTTTTTATGACATTTTGAGGTCATACTAAAGTATGACTTTTTTTGGCCGATTTTGACGCCATACTATACTATGACGTTTTTTGGCACATTTTGAGGTCATACTAAAGTATGACTTTTTTTGGCCGATTTTGACGCCATACTATACTATGACGTTTTTTGGCACATTTTGAGGTCATACTAAAGTATGACTTTTTTTGGCCGATTTTGACGCCATACTATACTATGACGTTTTTTATGACATTTTGAGGTCATACTAAAGTATGACTTTTTTTGGCCGATTTTGACGCCATACTATACTATGACGTTTTTTGGCACATTTTGAGGTCATACTAAAGTATGACTTTTTTTGGCCGATTTTGACGCCATACTATACTATGACGTTTTTTATGACATTTTGAGGTCATTCTAAAGTATGACTTTTTTTGGCCGATTTTGACGCCATACTATACTATGACGTTTTTTGGCACATTTTGAGGTCATACTAAAGTATGACTTTTTTTGGCCGATTTTGACGCCATACTATACTATGGCGTTTTTTATGACATTTTGAGGTCATACTAAAGTATGACTTTTTTTGGCCGATTTTGACGCCATACTATACTATGACGTTTTTTATGACATTTTGAGGTCATACTAAAGTATGACTTTTTTTGGCCGATTTTGACGCCATACTATACTATGACGTTTTTTGGCACATTTTGAGGTCATACTAAAGTATGACTTTTTTTGGCCGATTTTGACGCCATACTATACTATGACCTTTTTTATGACATTTTGAGGTCATACTAAAGTATGACTTTTTTTGGCCGATTTTGACGCCATACTATACTATGACGTTTTTTATGACATTTTGAGGTCATACTAAAGTATGACTTTTTTTGGCCGATTTTGACGCCATACTATACTATGACGTTTTTTATGACATTTTGAGGTCATACTAAAGTATGACTTTTTTTGGCCGATTTTGACGCCATACTATACTATGACGTTTTTTGGCACATTTTGAGGTCATACTAAAGTATGACTTTTTTTGGCCGATTTTGACGCCATACTATACTATGACGTTTTTTATGACATTTTGAGGTCATACTAAAGTATGACTTTTTTTGGCCGATTTTGACGCCATACTATACTATGACGTTTTTTGGCACATTTTGAGGTCATACTAAAGTATGACTTTTTTTGGCCGATTTTGACGCCATACTATACTATGGCGTTTTTTATGACATTTTGAGGTCATACTAAAGTATGACTTTTTTTGGCCGATTTTGACGCCATACTATACTATGACGTTTTTTATGACATTTTGAGGTCATACTAAAGTATGACTTTTTTTGGCCGATTTTGACGCCATACTATACTATGACGTTTTTTGGCACATTTTGAGGTCATACTAAAGTATGACTTTTTTTGGCCGATTTTGACGCCATACTATACTATGACGTTTTTTGGCACATTTTGAGGTCATACTAAAGTATGACTTTTTTTGGCCGATTTTGACGCCATACTATACTATGACGTTTTTTATGACATTTTGAGGTCATACTAAAGTATGACTTTTTTTGGCCGATTTTGACGCCATACTATACTATGACGTTTTTTGGCACATTTTGAGGTCATACTAAAGTATGACTTTTTTTGGCCGATTTTGACGCCATACTATACTATGACGTTTTTTATGACATTTTGAGGTCATTCTAAAGTATGACTTTTTTTGGCCGATTTTGACGCCATACTATACTATGACGTTTTTTATGACATTTTGAGGTCATACTAAAGTATGACGTTTTTTGGCCGATTTTGACGCCATACTATACTATGACGTTTTTTATGACATTTTGAGGTCATACTAAAGTATGACTTTTTTTGGCCGATTTTGACGCCATACTATACTATGACGTTTTTTTATGACATTTTGAGGTCATACTAAAGTATGACTTTTTTTGGCCGATTTTGACGCCATACTATACTATGACGTTTTTTGGCACATTTTGAGGTCATACTAAAGTATGACTTTTTTTGGCCGATTTTGACGCCATACTATACTATGACGTTTTTTGGCACATTTTGAGGTCATACTAAAGTATGACTTTTTTTGGCCGATTTTGACGCCATACTATACTATGACGTTTTTTATGACATTTTGAGGTCATTCTAAAGTATGACTTTTTTTGGCCGATTTTGACGCCATACTATACTATGACGTTTTTTGGCACATTTTGAGGTCATACTAAAGTATGACTTTTTTTGGCCGATTTTGACGCCATACTATACTATGGCGTTTTTTATGACATTTTGAGGTCATACTAAAGTATGACTTTTTTTGGCCGATTTTGACGCCATACTATACTATGACGTTTTTTATGACATTTTGAGGTCATACTAAAGTATGACTTTTTTTGGCCGATTTTGACGCCATACTATACTATGACGTTTTTTGGCACATTTTGAGGTCATACTAAAGTATGACTTTTTTTGGCCGATTTTGACGCCATACTATACTATGACCTTTTTTATGACATTTTGAGGTCATACTAAAGTATGACTTTTTTTGGCCGATTTTGACGCCATACTATACTATGACGTTTTTTATGACATTTTGAGGTCATACTAAAGTATGACTTTTTTTGGCCGATTTTGACGCCATACTATACTATGACGTTTTTTATGACATTTTGAGGTCATACTAAAGTATGACTTTTTTTGGCCGATTTTGACGCCATACTATACTATGACGTTTTTTATGACATTTTGAGGTCATACTAAAGTATGACTTTTTTTGGCCGATTTTGACGCCATACTATACTATGACGTTTTTTGGCACATTTTGAGGTCATACTAAAGTATGACTTTTTTTGGCCGATTTTGACGCCATACTATACTATGACGTTTTTTATGACATTTTGAGGTCATACTAAAGTATGACTTTTTTTGGCCGATTTTGACGCCATACTATACTATGACATTTTTTGGCACATTTTGAGGTCATACTAAAGTATGACTTTTTTTGGCCGATTTTGACGCCATACTATACTATGACGTTTTTTGGCACATTTTGAGGTCATACTAAAGTATGACTTTTTTGGCCGATTTTGACGCCATACTATACTATGACGTTTTTTATGACATTTTGAGGTCATACTAAAGTATGACTTTTTTGGCCGATTTTGACGCCATACTATACTATGATGTTTTTTGGCACATTTTGAGGTCATACTAAAGTATGACTTTTTTGGCCGATTTTGACGCCATACTATACTATGACGTTTTTTATGACATTTTGAGGTCATACTAAAGTATGACTTTTTTGGCCGATTTTGACGCCATACTATACTATGACGTTTTTTATGACATTTTGAGGTCATACTAAAGTATGACTTTTTTGGCCGATTTTGACGCCATACTATACTATGACGTTTTTTATGACATTTTGAGGTCATACTAAAGTATGACTTTTTTTGGCCGATTTTGACGCCATACTATACTATGACGTTTTTTATGACATTTTGAGGTCATACTAAAGTATGACTTTTTTTGGCCGATTTTGACGCCATACTATACTATGACGTTTTTTATGACATTTTGAGGTCATACTAAAGTATGACTTTTTTTGGCCGATTTTGACGCCATACTATACTATGACGTTTTTTATGACATTTTGAGGTCATACTAAAGTATGACTTTTTTTGGCCGATTTTGACGCCATACTATACTATGACGTTTTTTGGCACATTTTGAGGTCATACTAAAGTATGACTTTTTTTGGCCGATTTTGACGCCATACTATACTATGACGTTTTTTATGACATTTTGAGGTCATACTAAAGTATGACTTTTTTTGGCCGATTTTGACGCCATACTATACTATGACGTTTTTTGGCACATTTTGAGGTCATACTAAAGTATGACTTTTTTTGGCCGATTTTGACGCCATACTATACTATGACGTTTTTTATGACATTTTGAGGTCATACTGAAGTATGACTTTTTTTGGCCGATTTTGACGCCATACTATACTATGACGTTTTTTATGACATTTTGAGGTCATACTAAAGTATGACTTTTTTTGGCCGATTTTGACGCCATACTATACTATGACGTTTTTTGGCACATTTTGAGGTCATACTAAAGTATGACTTTTTTTGGCCGATTTTGACGCCATACTATACTATGGCGTTTTTTATGACATTTTGAGGTCATACTAAAGTATGACTTTTTTTGGCCGATTTTGACGCCATACTATACTATGACGTTTTTTATGACATTTTGAGGTCATACTAAAGTATGACTTTTTTTGGCCGATTTTGACGCCATACTATACTATGACCTTTTTTATGACATTTTGAGGTCATACTAAAGTATGACTTTTTTTGGCCGATTTTGACGCCATACTATACTATGACGTTTTTTATGACATTTTGAGGTCATACTAAAGTATGACTTTTTTTGGCCGATTTTGACGCCATACTATACTATGACGTTTTTTATGACATTTTGAGGTCATACTAAAGTATGACTTTTTTTGGCCGATTTTGACGCCATACTATACTATGACGTTTTTTATGACATTTTGAGGTCATACTAAAGTATGACTTTTTTTGGCCGATTTTGACGCCATACTATACTATGACGTTTTTTATGACATTTTGAGGTCATACTAAAGTATGACTTTTTTTGGCCGATTTTGACGCCATACTATACTATGACGTTTTTTATGACATTTTGAGGTCATACTAAAGTATGACTTTTTTTGGCCGATTTTGACGCCATACTATACTATGACGTTTTTTGGCACATTTTGAGGTCATACTAAAGTATGACTTTTTTGGCCGATTTTGACGCCATACTATACTATGACGTTTTTTATGACATTTTGAGGTCATACTAAAGTATGACTTTTTTGGCCGATTTTGACGCCATACTATACTATGACGTTTTTTATGACATTTTGAGGTCATACTGAAGTATGACTTTTTTTGGCCGATTTTGACGCCATACTATACTATGACGTTTTTTATGACATTTTGAGGTCATACTAAAGTATGACTTTTTTTGGCCGATTTTGACGCCATACTATACTATGACGTTTTTTGGCACATTTTGAGGTCATACTAAAGTATGACTTTTTTTGGCCGATTTTGACGCCATACTATACTATGTCGTTTTTTATGACATTTTGAGGTCATACTAAAGTATGACTTTTTTTGGCCGATTTTGAGCCATACTATACTATGACGTTTTTTATGACATTTTGAGGTCATACTAAAGTATGACTTTTTTTGGCCGATTTTGACGCCATACTATACTATGACGTTTTTTGGCACATTTTGAGGTCATACTAAAGTATGACTTTTTTTGGCCGATTTTGACGCCATACTATACTATGACGTTTTTTGGCACATTTTGAGGTCATACTAAAGTATGACTTTTTTTGGCCGATTTTGACGCCATACTATACTATGACCTTTTTTATGACATTTTGAGGTCATACTAAAGTATGACTTTTTTTGGCCGATTTTGACGCCATACTATACTATGACGTTTTTTATGACATTTTGAGGTCATACTAAAGTATGACTTTTTTTGGCCGATTTTGACGCCATACTATACTATGACGTTTTTTATGACATTTTGAGGTCATACTAAAGTATGACTTTTTTTGGCCGATTTTGACGCCATACTATACTATGACGTTTTTTATGACATTTTGAGGTCATACTAAAGTATGACTTTTTTTGGCCGATTTTGACGCCATACTATACTATGACGTTTTTTATGACATTTTGAGGTCATACTAAAGTATGACTTTTTTTGGCCGATTTTGACGCCATACTATACTATGACGTTTTTTATGACATTTTGAGGTCATACTAAAGTATGACTTTTTTTGGCCGATTTTGACGCCATACTATACTATGACGTTTTTTTGGCACATTTTGAGGTCATACTAAAGTATGACTTTTTTGGCCGATTTTGACGCCATACTATACTATGACGTTTTTTATGACATTTTGAGGTCATACTAAAGTATGACTTTTTTGGCCGATTTTGACGCCATACTATACTATGACGTTTTTTATGACATTTTGAGGTCATACTGAAGTATGACTTTTTTTGGCCGATTTTGACGCCATACTATACTATGACGTTTTTTATGACATTTTGAGGTCATACTAAAGTATGACTTTTTTTGGCCGATTTTGACGCCATACTATACTATGACGTTTTTTGGCACATTTTGAGGTCATACTAAAGTATGACTTTTTTTGGCCGATTTTGACGCCATACTATACTATGTCGTTTTTTATGACATTTTGAGGTCATACTAAAGTATGACTTTTTTTGGCCGATTTTGACGCCATACTATACTATGACGTTTTTTATGACATTTTGAGGTCATACTAAAGTATGACTTTTTTTGGCCGATTTTGACGCCATACTATACTATGACGTTTTTTGGCACATTTTGAGGTCATACTAAAGTATGACTTTTTTTGGCCGATTTTGACGCCATACTATACTATGACGTTTTTTGGCACATTTTGAGGTCATACTAAAGTATGACTTTTTTTGGCCGATTTTGACGCCATACTATACTATGACGTTTTTTGGCACATTTTGAGGTCATACTAAAGTATGACTTTTTTTGGCCGATTTTGACGCCATACTATACTATGACGTTTTTTGGCACATTTTGAGGTCATACTAAAGTATGACTTTTTTGGCCGATTTTGACGCCATACTATACTATGACGTTTTTTTATGACATTTTGAGGTCATACTAAAGTATGACTTTTTTGGCCGATTTTGACGCCATACTATACTATGATGTTTTTTGGCACATTTTGAGGTCATACTAAAGTATGACTTTTTTGGCCGATTTTGACGCCATACTATACTATGACGTTTTTTATGACATTTTGAGGTCATACTAAAGTATGACTTTTTTGGCCGATTTTGACGCCATACTATACTATGACCTTTTTTATGACATTTTGAGGTCATACTAAAGTATGACTTTTTTGGCCGATTTTGACGCCATACTATACTATGACCTTTTTTATGACATTTTGAGGTCATACTAAAGTATGACTTTTTTTGGCCGATTTTGACGCCATACTATACTATGACGTTTTTTATGACATTTTGAGGTCATACTAAAGTATGACTTTTTTTGGCCGATTTTGACGCCATACTATACTATGACGTTTTTTATGACATTTTGAGGTCATACTAAAGTATGACTTTTTTTGGCCGATTTTGACGCCATACTATACTATGACGTTTTTTATGACATTTTGAGGTCATACTAAAGTATGACTTTTTTTGGCCGATTTTGACGCCATACTATACTATGACGTTTTTTGGCACATTTTGAGGTCATACTAAAGTATGACTTTTTTTGGCCGATTTTGACGCCATACTATACTATGACGTTTTTTATGACATTTTGAGGTCATACTAAAGTATGACTTTTTTTGGCCGATTTTGACGCCATACTATACTATGACGTTTTTTGGCACATTTTGAGGTCATACTAAAGTATGACTTTTTTTTGGCCGATTTTGACGCCATACTATACTATGACGTTTTTTATGACATTTTGAGGTCATACTGAAGTATGACTTTTTTTGGCCGATTTTGACGCCATACTATACTATGACGTTTTTTATGACATTTTGAGGTCATACTAAAGTATGACTTTTTTTGGCGATTTTGACGCCATACTATACTATGACGTTTTTTGGCACATTTTGAGGTCATACTAAAGTATGACTTTTTTTGGCCGATTTTGACGCCATACTATACTATGGCGTTTTTTATGACATTTTGAGGTCATACTAAAGTATGACTTTTTTTGGCCGATTTTGACGCCATACTATACTATGACGTTTTTTATGACATTTTGAGGTCATACTAAAGTATGACTTTTTTTGGCCGATTTTGACGCCATACTATACTATGACCTTTTTTATGACATTTTGAGGTCATACTAAAGTATGACTTTTTTTGGCCGATTTTGACGCCATACTATACTATGACGTTTTTTATGACATTTTGAGGTCATACTAAAGTATGACTTTTTTTGGCCGATTTTGACGCCATACTATACTATGACGTTTTTTATGACATTTTGAGGTCATACTAAAGTATGACTTTTTTTGGCCGATTTTGACGCCATACTATACTATGACGTTTTTTATGACATTTTGAGGTCATACTAAAGTATGACTTTTTTTGGCCGATTTTGACGCCATACTATACTATGACGTTTTTTATGACATTTTGAGGTCATACTAAAGTATGACTTTTTTTGGCCGATTTTGACGCCATACTATACTATGACGTTTTTTATGACATTTTGAGGTCATACTAAAGTATGACTTTTTTTGGCCGATTTTGACGCCATACTATACTATGACGTTTTTTGGCACATTTTGAGGTCATACTAAAGTATGACTTTTTTGGCCGATTTTGACGCCATACTATACTATGACGTTTTTTATGACATTTTGAGGTCATACTAAAGTATGACTTTTTTGGCCGATTTTGACGCCATACTATACTATGACGTTTTTTATGACATTTTGAGGTCATACTGAAGTATGACTTTTTTTGGCCGATTTTGACGCCATACTATACTATGACGTTTTTTTATGACATTTTGAGGTCATACTAAAGTATGACTTTTTTTGGCCGATTTTGACGCCATACTATACTATGACGTTTTTTGGCACATTTTGAGGTCATACTAAAGTATGACTTTTTTTTGGCCGATTTTGACGCCATACTATACTATGTCGTTTTTTATGACATTTTGAGGTCATACTAAAGTATGACTTTTTTTGGCCGATTTTGACGCCATACTATACTATGACGTTTTTTATGACATTTTGAGGTCATACTAAAGTATGACTTTTTTTGGCCGATTTTGACGCCATACTATACTATGACGTTTTTTGGCACATTTTGAGGTCATACTAAAGTATGACTTTTTTTGGCCGATTTTGACGCCATACTATACTATGACGTTTTTTGGCACATTTTGAGGTCATACTAAAGTATGACTTTTTTTGGCCGATTTTGACGCCATACTATACTATGACCTTTTTTATGACATTTTGAGGTCATACTAAAGTATGACTTTTTTTGGCCGATTTTGACGCCATACTATACTATGACGTTTTTTATGACATTTTGAGGTCATACTAAAGTATGACTTTTTTTGGCCGATTTTGACGCCATACTATACTATGACGTTTTTTATGACATTTTGAGGTCATACTAAAGTATGACTTTTTTTGGCCGATTTTGACGCCATACTATACTATGACGTTTTTTATGACATTTTGAGGTCATACTAAAGTATGACTTTTTTTGGCCGATTTTGACGCCATACTATACTATGACGTTTTTTATGACATTTTGAGGTCATACTAAAGTATGACTTTTTTTGGCCGATTTTGACGCCATACTATACTATGACGTTTTTTATGACATTTTGAGGTCATACTAAAGTATGACTTTTTTTGGCCGATTTTGACGCCATACTATACTATGACGTTTTTTGGCACATTTTGAGGTCATACTAAAGTATGACTTTTTTGGCCGATTTTGACGCCATACTATACTATGACGTTTTTTATGACATTTTGAGGTCATACTAAAGTATGACTTTTTTGGCCGATTTTGACGCCATACTATACTATGACGTTTTTTATGACATTTTGAGGTCATACTGAAGTATGACTTTTTTTGGCCGATTTTGACGCCATACTATACTATGACGTTTTTTATGACATTTTGAGGTCATACTAAAGTATGACTTTTTTTGGCCGATTTTGACGCCATACTATACTATGACGTTTTTTGGCACATTTTGAGGTCATACTAAAGTATGACTTTTTTTGGCCGATTTTGACGCCATACTATACTATGTCGTTTTTTATGACATTTTGAGGTCATACTAAAGTATGACTTTTTTTGGCCGATTTTGACGCCATACTATACTATGACGTTTTTTATGACATTTTGAGGTCATACTAAAGTATGACTTTTTTTGGCCGATTTTGACGCCATACTATACTATGACGTTTTTTGGCACATTTTGAGGTCATACTAAAGTATGACTTTTTTTGGCCGATTTTGACGCCATACTATACTATGACGTTTTTTTGGCACATTTTGAGGTCATACTAAAGTATGACTTTTTTTGGCCGATTTTGACGCCATACTATACTATGACGTTTTTTGGCACATTTTGAGGTCATACTAAAGTATGACTTTTTTTGGCCGATTTTGACGCCATACTATACTATGACGTTTTTTGGCACATTTTGAGGTCATACAAAAGTATGACTTTTTTTGGCCGATTTTGACGCCATACTATACTATGACGTTTTTTTATGACATTTTGAGGTCATACTAAAGTATGACTTTTTTTGGCCGATTTTGACGCCATACTATACTATGACGTTTTTTATGACATTTTGAGGTCATACTAAAGTATGACTTTTTTTGGCCGATTTTGACGCCATACTATACTATGACGTTTTTTATGACATTTTGAGGTCATACTAAAGTATGACTTTTTTTGGCCGATTTTGACGCCATACTATACTATGACGTTTTTTATGACATTTTGAGGTCATACTAAAGTATGACTTTTTTTGGCCGATTTTGACGCCATACTATACTATGACGTTTTTTATGACATTTTGAGGTCATACTAAAGTATGACTTTTTTTGGCCGATTTTGACGCCATACTATACTATGACGTTTTTTGGCACATTTTGAGGTCATACTAAAGTATGACTTTTTTTGGCCGATTTTGACGCCATACTATACTATGACGTTTTTTATGACATTTTGAGGTCATACTAAAGTATGACTTTTTTTGGCCGATTTTGACGCCATACTATACTATGACGTTTTTTATGACATTTTGAGGTCATACTAAAGTATGACTTTTTTTGGCCGATTTTGACGCCATACTATACTATGACGTTTTTTGGCACATTTTGAGGTCATACTAAAGTATGACTTTTTTTGGCCGATTTTGACGCCATACTATACTATGACCTTTTTTTAAGACATTTTGAGGTCATACTAAAGTATGACTTTTTTTGGCCGATTTTGACGCCATACTATACTATGACGTTTTTTATGACATTTTGAGGTCATACTAAAGTATGACTTTTTTTGGCCGATTTTGACGCCATACTATACTATGACGTTTTTTATGACATTTTGAGGTCATACTAAAGTATGACTTTTTTTGGCCGATTTTGACGCCATACTATACTATGACGTTTTTTGGCACATTTTGAGGTCATACTAAAGTATGACTTTTTTTGGCTGATTTTGACGCCATACTATACTATGACGTTTTTTGGCACATTTTGAGGTCATACCAAAGTATGACTTTTTTTGGCCGATTTTGACGCCATACTATACTATGACGTTTTTTGGCACATTTTGAGGTCATACAAAAGTATGACTTTTTTTGGCCGATTTTGACGCCATACTATACTATGACGTTTTTTTATGACATTTTGAGGTCATACTAAAGTATGACTTTTTTTTGGCCGATTTTGACGCCATACTATACTATGACGTTTTTTATGACATTTTGAGGTCATACTAAAGTATGACTTTTTTTGGCCGATTTTGACGCCATACTATACTATGACGTTTTTTATGACATTTTGAGGTCATACTAAAGTATGACTTTTTTTGGCCGATTTTGACGCCATACTATACTATGACGTTTTTTATGACATTTTGAGGTCATACTAAAGTATGACTTTTTTTGGCCGATTTTGACGCCATACTATACTATGACGTTTTTTTGGCACATTTTGAGGTCATACTAAAGTATGACTTTTTTTGGCCGATTTTGACGCCATACTATACTATGACGTTTTTTATGACATTTTGAGGTCATACTAAAGTATGACTTTTTTTGGCCGATTTTGACGCCATACTATACTATGACGTTTTTTATGACATTTTGAGGTCATACTAAAGTATGTATTTTTTTGGCCGATTTTGACGCCATACTATACTATGACGTTTTTTATGACATTTTGAGGTCATACTAAAGTATGACTTTTTTTGGCCGATTTTGACGCCATACTATACTATGACGTTTTTTATGACATTTTGAGGTCATACTAAAGTATGACTTTTTTTGGCCGATTTTGACGCCATACTATACTATGACGTTTTTTATGACATTTTGAGGTCATACTAAAGTATGACTTTTTTTGGCCGATTTTGACGCCATACTATACTATGACGTTTTTTATGACATTTTGAGGTCATACTAAAGTATGACTTTTTTTGGCCGATTTTGACGCCATACTATACTATGACGTTTTTTGGCACATTTTGAGGTCATACTAAAGTATGACTTTTTTTGGCCGATTTTGACGCCATACTATACTATGACGTTTTTTATGACATTTTGAGGTCATACTAAAGTATGACTTTTTTTGGCCGATTTTGACGCCATACTATACTATGACGTTTTTTGGCACATTTTGAGGTCATACTAAAGTATGACTTTTTTGGCCGATTTTGACGCCATACTATACTATGACGTTTTTTATGACATTTTGAGGTCATACTAAAGTATGACTTTTTTGGCCGATTTTGACGCCATACTATACTATGACGTTTTTTATGACATTTTGAGGTCATACTGAAGTATGACTTTTTTTGGCCGATTTTGACGCCATACTATACTATGACGTTTTTTATGACATTTTGAGGTCATACTAAAGTATGACTTTTTTTGGCCGATTTTGACGCCATACTATACTATGACGTTTTTTGGCACATTTTGAGGTCATACTAAAGTATGACTTTTTTTGGCCGATTTTGACGCCATACTATACTATGTCGTTTTTTATGACATTTTGAGGTCATACTAAAGTATGACTTTTTTTGGCCGATTTTGACGCCATACTATACTATGACGTTTTTTATGACATTTTGAGGTCATACTAAAGTATGACTTTTTTTGGCCGATTTTGACGCCATACTATACTATGATGTTTTTTGGCACATTTTGAGGTCATACTAAAGTATGACTTTTTTTGGCCGATTTTGACGCCATACTATACTATGACGTTTTTTGGCAAATTTTGAGGTCATACTAAAGTATGACTTTTTTTGGCCGATTTTGACGCCATACTATACTATGACGTTTTTTGGCACATTTTGAGGTCATACTAAAGTATGACTTTTTTTGGCCGATTTTGACGCCATACTATACTATGACGTTTTTGGCACATTTTGAGGTCATACAAAAGTATGACTTTTTTTGGCCGATTTTGACGCCATACTATACTATGACGTTTTTTTATGACATTTTGAGGTCATACTAAAGTATGACTTTTTTTGGCCGATTTTGACGCCATACTATACTATGACGTTTTTTATGACATTTTGAGGTCATACTAAAGTATGACTTTTTTTGGCCGATTTTGACGCCATACTATACTATGACGTTTTTTATGACATTTTGAGGTCATACTAAAGTATGACTTTTTTTGGCCGATTTTGACGCCATACTATACTATGACGTTTTTTATGACATTTTGAGGTCATACTAAAGTATGACTTTTTTTGGCCGATTTTGACGCCATACTATACTATGACGTTTTTTGGCACATTTTGAGGTCATACTAAAGTATGACTTTTTTTGGCCGATTTTGACGCCATACTATACTATGACGTTTTTTATGACATTTTGAGGTCATACTAAAGTATGACTTTTTTTGGCCGATTTTGACGCCATACTATACTATGACGTTTTTTATGACATTTTGAGGTCATACTAAAGTATGACTTTTTTTGGCCGATTTTGACGCCATACTATACTATGACGTTTTTTGGCACATTTTGAGGTCATACTAAAGTATGACTTTTTTTGGCCGATTTTGACGCCATACTATACTATGACGTTTTTTGGCACATTTTGAGGTCATACTAAAGTATGACTTTTTTGGCCGATTTTGACGCCATACTATACTATGACGTTTTTTATGACATTTTGAGGTCATACTAAAGTATGACTTTTTTGGCCGATTTTGACGCCATACTATACTATGATGTTTTTTGGCACATTTTGAGGTCATACTAAAGTATGACTTTTTTGGCCGATTTTGACGCCATACTATACTATGACGTTTTTTATGACATTTTGAGGTCATACTAAAGTATGACTTTTTTGGCCGATTTTGAGGTCATACTAAAGTATGACTTTTTTGGCCGATTTTGACGCCATACTATACTATGACGTTTTTTGGCACATTTTGAGGTCATACTAAAGTATGACTTTTTTTGGCCGATTTTGACGCCATACTATACTATGACGTTTTTTATGACATTTTGAGGTCATACTAAAGTATGACTTTTTTTGGCCGATTTTGACGCCATACTATACTATGACGTTTTTTGGCACATTTTGAGGTCATACTAAAGTATGACTTTTTTTGGCCGATTTTGACGCCATACTATACTATGACGTTTTTTATGACATTTTGAGGTCATACTAAAGTATGACTTTTTTTGGCCGATTTTGACGCCATACTATACTATGACGTTTTTTGGCACATTTTGAGGTCATACTAAAGTATGACTTTTTTTGGCCGATTTTGACGCCATACTATACTATGGCGTTTTTTATGACATTTTGAGGTCATACTAAAGTATGACTTTTTTTGGCCGATTTTGACGCCATACTATACTATGACGTTTTTTATGACATTTTGAGGTCATACTAAAGTATGACTTTTTTTGGCCGATTTTGACGCCATACTATACTATGACGTTTTTTGGCACATTTTGAGGTCATACTAAAGTATGACTTTTTTTGGCCGATTTTGACGCCATACTATACTATGACCTTTTTTATGACATTTTGAGGTCATACTAAAGTATGACTTTTTTTGGCCGATTTTGACGCCATACTATACTATGACGTTTTTTATGACATTTTGAGGTCATACTAAAGTATGACTTTTTTTGGCCGATTTTGACGCCATACTATACTATGACGTTTTTTATGACATTTTGAGGTCATACTAAAGTATGACTTTTTTTGGCCGATTTTGACGCCATACTATACTATGACGTTTTTTATGACATTTTGAGGTCATACTAAAGTATGACTTTTTTTGGCCGATTTTGACGCCATACTATACTATGACGTTTTTTATGACATTTTGAGGTCATACTAAAGTATGACTTTTTTTGGCCGATTTTGACGCCATACTATACTATGACGTTTTTTATGACATTTTGAGGTCATACTAAAGTATGACTTTTTTTGGCCGATTTTGACGCCATACTATACTATGACGTTTTTTGGCACATTTTGAGGTCATACTAAAGTATGACTTTTTTGGCCGATTTTGACGCCATACTATACTATGACGTTTTTTATGACATTTTGAGGTCATACTAAAGTATGACTTTTTTGGCCGATTTTGACGCCATACTATACTATGACGTTTTTTATGACATTTTGAGGTCATACTGAAGTATGACTTTTTTTGGCCGATTTTGACGCCATACTATACTATGACGTTTTTTATGACATTTTGAGGTCATACTAAAGTATGACTTTTTTTGGCCGATTTTGACGCCATACTATACTATGACGTTTTTTGGCACATTTTGAGGTCATACTAAAGTATGACTTTTTTTGGCCGATTTTGACGCCATACTATACTATGTCGTTTTTTATGACATTTTGAGGTCATACTAAAGTATGACTTTTTTTGGCCGATTTTGACGCCATACTATACTATGACGTTTTTTATGACATTTTGAGGTCATACTAAAGTATGACTTTTTTTGGCCGATTTTGACGCCATACTATACTATGACGTTTTTTGGCACATTTTGAGGTCATACTAAAGTATGACTTTTTTTGGCCGATTTTGACGCCATACTATACTATGACGTTTTTTATGACATTTTGAGGTCATACTGAAGTATGACTTTTTTTGGCCGATTTTGACGCCATACTATACTATGACGTTTTTTATGACATTTTGAGGTCATACTAAAGTATGACTTTTTTTGGCCGATTTTGACGCCATACTATACTATGACGTTTTTTGGCACATTTTGAGGTCATACTAAAGTATGACTTTTTTTGGCCGATTTTGACGCCATACTATACTATGTCGTTTTTTATGACATTTTGAGGTCATACTAAAGTATGACTTTTTTTGGCCGATTTTGACGCCATACTATACTATGACGTTTTTTATGACATTTTGAGGTCATACTAAAGTATGACTTTTTTTGGCCGATTTTGACGCCATACTATACTATGACGTTTTTTGGCACATTTTGAGGTCATACTAAAGTATGACTTTTTTTGGCCGATTTTGACGCCATACTATACTATGACGTTTTTTGGCACATTTTGAGGTCATACTAAAGTATGACTTTTTTTGGCCGATTTTGACGCCATACTATACTATGACGTTTTTTGGCACATTTTGAGGTCATACAAAAGTATGACTTTTTTTGGCCGATTTTGACGCCATACTATACTATGACGTTTTTTTATGACATTTTGAGGTCATACTAAAGTATGACTTTTTTTGGCCGATTTTGACGCCATACTATACTATGACGTTTTTTATGACATTTTGAGGTCATACTAAAGTATGACTTTTTTTGGCCGATTTTGACGCCATACTATACTATGACGTTTTTTATGACATTTTGAGGTCATACTAAAGTATGACTTTTTTTGGCCGATTTTGACGCCATACTATACTATGACGTTTTTTATGACATTTTGAGGTCATACTAAAGTATGACTTTTTTTGGCCGATTTTGACGCCATACTATACTATGACGTTTTTTGGCACATTTTGAGGTCATACTAAAGTATGACTTTTTTTGGCCGATTTTGACGCCATACTATACTATGACGTTTTTTATGACATTTTGAGGTCATACTAAAGTATGACTTTTTTTGGCCGATTTTGACGCCATACTATACTATGACGTTTTTTGGCACATTTTGAGGTCATACTAAAGTATGACTTTTTTTGGCCGATTTTGACGCCATACTATACTATGACGTTTTTTGGCACATTTTGAGGTCATACTAAAGTATGACTTTTTTTGGCCGATTTTGACGCCATACTATACTATGACCTTTTTTAAGACATTTTGAGGTCATACTAAAGTATGACTTTTTTTGGCCGATTTTGACGCCATACTATACTATGACGTTTTTTATGACATTTTGAGGTCATACTAAAGTATGACTTTTTTTGGCCGATTTTGACGCCATACTATACTATGACGTTTTTTATGACATTTTGAGGTCATACTAAAGTATGACTTTTTTTGGCCGATTTTGACGCCATACTATACTATGACGTTTTTTGGCACATTTTGAGGTCATACTAAAGTATGACTTTTTTTGGCTGATTTTGACGCCATACTATACTATGACGTTTTTTGGCACATTTTGAGGTCATACCAAAGTATGACTTTTTTTGGCCGATTTTGACGCCATACTATACTATGACGTTTTTTGGCACATTTTGAGGTCATACAAAAGTATGACTTTTTTTGGCCGATTTTGACGCCATACTATACTATGACGTTTTTTTATGACATTTTGAGGTCATACTAAAGTATGACTTTTTTTGGCCGATTTTGACGCCATACTATACTATGACGTTTTTTATGACATTTTGAGGTCATACTAAAGTATGACTTTTTTTGGCCGATTTTGACGCCATACTATACTATGACGTTTTTTATGACATTTTGAGGTCATACTAAAGTATGACTTTTTTTGGCCGATTTTGACGCCATACTATACTATGACGTTTTTTATGACATTTTGAGGTCATACTAAAGTATGACTTTTTTTGGCCGATTTTGACGCCATACTATACTATGACGTTTTTTGGCACATTTTGAGGTCATACTAAAGTATGACTTTTTTTGGCCGATTTTGACGCCATACTATACTATGACGTTTTTTATGACATTTTGAGGTCATACTAAAGTATGACTTTTTTTGGCCGATTTTGACGCCATACTATACTATGACGTTTTTTATGACATTTTGAGGTCATACTAAAGTATGACTTTTTTTGGCCGATTTTGACGCCATACTATACTATGACGTTTTTTATGACATTTTGAGGTCATACTAAAGTATGACTTTTTTTGGCCGATTTTGACGCCATACTATACTATGACGTTTTTTATGACATTTTGAGGTCATACTAAAGTATGACTTTTTTTGGCCGATTTTGACGCCATACTATACTATGACGTTTTTTATGACATTTTGAGGTCATACTAAAGTATGACTTTTTTTGGCCGATTTTGACGCCATACTATACTATGACGTTTTTTGGCACATTTTGAGGTCATACTAAAGTATGACTTTTTTTGGCCGATTTTGACGCCATACTATACTATGACGTTTTTTATGACATTTTGAGGTCATACTAAAGTATGACTTTTTTTGGCCGATTTTGACGCCATACTATACTATGACGTTTTTTGGCACATTTTGAGGTCATACTAAAGTATGACTTTTTTGGCCGATTTTGACGCCATACTATACTATGACGTTTTTTATGACATTTTGAGGTCATACTAAAGTATGACTTTTTTGGCCGATTTTGACGCCATACTATACTATGACGTTTTTTATGACATTTTGAGGTCATACTGAAGTATGACTTTTTTTGGCCGATTTTGACGCCATACTATACTATGACGTTTTTTATGACATTTTGAGGTCATACTAAAGTATGACTTTTTTTGGCCGATTTTGACGCCATACTATACTATGACGTTTTTTGGCACATTTTGAGGTCATACTAAAGTATGACTTTTTTTGGCCGATTTTGACGCCATACTATACTATGTCGTTTTTTATGACATTTTGAGGTCATACTAAAGTATGACTTTTTTTGGCCGATTTTGACGCCATACTATACTATGACGTTTTTTATGACATTTTGAGGTCATACTAAAGTATGACTTTTTTTGGCCGATTTTGACGCCATACTATACTATGATGTTTTTTGGCACATTTTGAGGTCATACTAAAGTATGACTTTTTTTGGCCGATTTTGACGCCATACTATACTATGACGTTTTTTGGCAAATTTTGAGGTCATACTAAAGTATGACTTTTTTTGGCCGATTTTGACGCCATACTATACTATGACGTTTTTTATGACATTTTGAGGTCATACTAAAGTATGACTTTTTTTGGCCGATTTTGACGCCATACTATACTATGACGTTTTTTATGACATTTTGAGGTCATACTAAAGTATGACTTTTTTTGGCCGATTTTGACGCCATACTATACTATGACGTTTTTTGGCACATTTTGAGGTCATACTAAAGTATGACTTTTTTGGCCGATTTTGACGCCATACTATACTATGATGTTTTTTATGACATTTTGAGGTCATACTAAAGTATGACTTTTTTTGGCCGATTTTGACGCCATACTATACTATGACGTTTTTTATGACATTTTGAGGTCATACTAAAGTATGACTGTTTTTGGCCGATTTTGACGCCATACTATACTATGACGTTTTTTGGCACATTTTGAGGTCATACTAAAGTATGACTTTTTTTGGCCGATTTTGACGCCATACTATACTATGACGTTTTTTATGACATTTTGAGGTCATACTAAAGTATGACTTTTTTTGGCCGATTTTGACGCCATACTATACTATGACGTTTTTTATGACATTTTGAGGTCATACTAAAGTATGACTTTTTTGGCCGATTTTGACGCCATACTATACTATGACGTTTTTTATCACATTTTGAGGTCATACTAAAGTATGACTTTTTTGGCCGATTTTGACGCCATACTATACTATGACGTTTTTTTATGACATTTTGAGGTCATACTAAAGTATGACTTTTTTTGGCCGATTTTGACGCCATACTATACTATGACGTTTTTTATGACATTTTGAGGTCATACTAAAGTATGACTTTTTTTGGCCGATTTTGACGCCATACTATACTATGACGTTTTTTATGACATTTTGAGGTCATACTAAAGTATGACTTTTTTTGGCCGATTTTGACGCCATACTATACTATGACGTTTTTTGGCACATTTTGAGGTCATACTAAAGTATGACTTTTTTGGCCGATTTTGACGCCATACTATACTATGACGTTTTTTATGACATTTTGAGGTCATACTAAAGTATGACTTTTTTGGCCGATTTTGACGCCATACTATACTATGACGTTTTTTATGACATTTTGAGGTCATACTGAAGTATGACTTTTTTTGGCCGATTTTGACGCCATACTATACTATGTCGTTTTTTATGACATTTTGAGGTCATACTAAAGTATGACTTTTTTTGGCCGATTTTGACGCCATACTATACTATGACGTTTTTTATGACATTTTGAGGTCATACTAAAGTATGACTGTTTTTGGCCGATTTTGACGCCATACTATACTATGACGTTTTTTGGCACATTTTGAGGTCATACTAAAGTATGACTTTTTTTGGCCGATTTTGACGCCATACTATACTATGACGTTTTTTGGCACATTTTGAGGTCATACTAAAGTATGACTTTTTTTGGCCGATTTTGACGCCATACTATACTATGACCTTTTTTAAGACATTTTGAGGTCATACTAAAGTATGACTTTTTTTGGCCGATTTTGACGCCATACTATACTATGACGTTTTTTATGACATTTTGAGGTCATACTAAAGTATGACTTTTTTTGGCCGATTTTGACGCCATACTATACTATGACGTTTTTTTTATCAAATTTTGAGGTCATACTAAAGTATGACTTTTTTTGGCCGATTTTGACGCCATACTATACTATGACGTTTTTTGGCACATTTTGAGGTCATACGAAAGTATGACTTTTTTTGGCCGATTTTGACGCCATACTATACTATGACGTTTTTTGGCACATTTTGAGGTCATACTAAAGTATGACTTTTTTTGGCCGATTTTGACGCCATACTATACTATGACGTTTTTTGGCACATTTTGAGGTCATACTAAAGTATGACTTTTTTTGGCCGATTTTGACGCCATACTATACTATGACGTTTTTTATGACATTTTGAGGTCATACTAAAGTATGACTTTTTTTGGCCGATTTTGACGCCATACTATACTATGACGTTTTTTATGACATTTTGAGGTCATACTAAAGTATGACTTTTTTTGGCCGATTTTGACGCCATACTATACTATGACGTTTTTTGGCACATTTTGAGGTCATACTAAAGTATGACTTTTTTGGCCGATTTTGAAGCCATACTATACTATGACGTTTTTTGGCACATTTTGAGGTCATACTAAAGTATGACTTTTTTTTGGCCGATTTTGACGCCATACTATACTATGACGTTTTTTGGCACATTTTGAGGTCATACTAAAGTATGACTTTTTTTGGCCGATTTTGACGCCATACTATACTATGACGTTTTTTGGCACATTTTGAGGTCATACTAAAGTATGACTTTTTTTGGCCGATTTTGACGCCATACTATACTATGACGGTTTTTGGCACATTTTGAGGTCATACTAAAGTATGACTTTTTTTGGCCGATTTTGACGCCATACTATACTATGACGTTTTTTATGACATTTTGAGGTCATACTAAAGTATGACTTTTTTTGGCCGATTTTGACGCCATACTATACTATGACGTTTTTTATGACATTTTGAGGTCATACTAAAGTATGACTTTTTTTGGCCGATTTTGACGCCATACTATACTATGACGTTTTTTGGCACATTTTGAGGTCATACTAAAGTATGACTTTTTTTGGCCGATTTTGACGCCATACTATACTATGACGTTTTTTGGCACATTTTGAGGTCATACTAAAGTATGACTTTTTTTTGGCCGATTTTGACGCCATACTATACTATGACCTTTTTTGGCACATTTTGAGGTCATACTAAAGTATGACTTTTTTTGGCCGATTTTGACGCCATACTATACTATGACGTTTTTTGGCACATTTTGAGGTCATACTAAAGTATGACTTTTTTTGGCCGATTTTGACGCCATACTATACTATGACTTTTTTATGAAATTTTGAGGTCATACTAAAGTATGACTTTTTTTGGCCGATTTTGACGCCATACTATACTATGACGTTTTTTGGCACATTTTGAGGTCATACTAAAGTATGACTTTTTTTGGCCGATTTTGACGCCATACTATACTATGACATTTTTTATGACATTTTGAGGTCATACTAAAGTATGACTTTTTTTGCCTATTTTGACGCCATACTATACTATGACGTTTTTTATGACATTTTGAGGTCATACTAAAGTATGACTGTTTTTGGCCGATTTTGACGCCATACTATACTATGACGTTTTTTGGCACATTTTGAGGTCATACTAAAGTATGACTTTTTTTGGCCGATTTTGACGCCATACTAAACTATGACGTTTTTTATGACATTTTGAGGTCATACTAAAGTATGACTTTTTTTGGCCGATTTTGACGCCATACTATACTATGACGTTTTTTGGCACATTTTGAGGTCATACTAAAGTATGACTTTTTTTGGCCGATTTTGACGCCATACTATACTATGATGTTTTTTATGACATTTTGAGGTCATACTAAAGTATGACTTTTTTTGGCCGATTTTGACGCCATACTATACTATGACGTTTTTTATGACATTTTGAGGTCATACTAAAGTATGACTGTTTTTGGCCGATTTTGACGCCATACTATACTATGACGTTTTCTGGCACATTTTGAGGTCATACTAAAGTATGACTTTTTTTGGTCGATTTTGACGTGTTTTGGCACATTTTGTGGTCATACTAAAGTATGACTTTTTTTGGCCGATTTTGACGCCATACTATACTATGACTTTTTTATGAAATTTTGAGGTCATACTAAAGTATGACTTTTTTTGGCCGATTTTGACGCCATACTATACTATGACGTTTTTTATGACATTTTGAGGTCATACTAAAGTATGACTTTTTTTGGCCGATTTTGACGCCATACTATACTATGACTTTTTTTTTATCAAATTTTGAGGTCATACTAAAGTATGACTGTTTTTGGCCGATTTTGACGCCATACTATACTATGACGTTTTTTATGACATTTTGAGGTCATACTAAAGTATGACTTTTTTTGGCCGATTTTGACGCCATACTATACTATGACGTTTTTTGGCACATTTTGAGGTCATACTAAAGTATGACTTTTTTTGGCCGATTTTGACGCCATACTATACTATGACGTTTTTTATGACATTTTGAGGTCATACCAAAGTATGACTTTTTTTGGCCGATTTTGACGCCATACTATACTATGACGTTTTTTGGCACATTTTGAGGTCATACCAAAGTATGACTTTTTTTGGCCGATTTTGACGCCATACTATACTATGACGTTTTTTGGCACATTTTGAGGTCATACTAAAGTATGACTTTTTTTGGCCGATTTTGACGCCATACTATACTATGACGTTTTTTATGACATTTTGAGGTCATACTAAAGTATGACTCTTTTTGGCCGATTTTGACGCCATACTATAATATGACGTTTTTTATGACATTTTGAGGTCATACTAAAGTATGACTGTTTTTGGCCAATTTTGACGCCATACTATACTATGACGTTTTTTGGCACATTTTGAGGTCATACTAAAGTATGACTTTTTTTGGCCGATTTTGACGCCATACTATACTATGACGTTTTTTGGCACATTTTGAGGTCATACTAAAGTATGACTTTTTTTGGCCGATTTTGACGCCATACTATACTATGACATTTTTTATGACATTTTGAGGTCATACTAAAGTATGACTTTTTTTGCCGATTTTGACGCCATACTATACTATGACGTTTTTTATGACATTTTGAGGTCATACTAAAGTATGACTGTTTTTGGCCGATTTTGACGCCATACTATACTATGACGTTTTTTATGACATTTTGAGGTCATACTAAAGTATGACTTTTTTTGGCCGATTTTGACGCCATACTATACTATGACGTTTTTTATGACATTTTGAGGTCATACTAAAGTATGACTTTTTTTGGCCGATTTTGACGCCATACTATACTATGACGTTTTTTATGACATTTTGAGGTCATACTAAAGTATGACTTTTTTTGGCCGATTTTGACGCCATACTATATTATGACCATTTATATAACATTTTGAGGCCGTTCTAAAGTAGGACTTTTTTTGGCCCATTTTGACCCCTTACTATACTATGACCATTTTTATGACATTTTGAGGCCCTTCTAAAGTATGACTTTTTTTGGCACATTTTGATGCCTTACTATACTATGACCATTTTTATGACATTTTGAGGCCGTTCTAAAGTATGACTTTTTTTGGCCCATCTTGATGCCTTACTATACTATGACCATTTTTATGACATTTTGAGGCCAAAATAAAGTATGACTTTTTTTCGCCCACTTTGACACCTTACTATACTATGACCATTTTAATTATGTTTTAAGGCCGTTGTAAACTGACTTTTTTTGGCCCATTTTGACGCCTTGCTATACTATGACCATTTTTATGACATTTTGAGGCCCAAATAAAGTATGACTTTTTTTCACCCACTTTGACACATTACTATACTATGACCATTTTAATTATGTTTTAAGGCCGTTGTAAACTGACTTTTTTTGGCCCATTTTGACGCCTTACTATACTATGACCATTTTTATGACATTTTGAGGCCAAAATAAAGTATGACTTTTTTTCGCCCACTTTGACACCTTACTATACTATGACCATTTTAATTATGTTTTAAGGCCGTTGTAAACTGACTTTTTTTGGCCCATTTTGACGCCTTGCTATACTATGACCATTTTTATGACATTTTGAGGCCGTTCTAAAGTATGACTTTTTTGGGCCCATTTTGACGCCTTACTATACTATGACCATTTTAATCACATTTTTTGGCATATTTTGAAGCCTTACTATACTCTGACATTTTTTGGCATATTTTGAAGCCTTACTATACTCTGACATTTTTTGGCGTATTTTGAGGCCATACCAAAGTACGACTTTTTTTTGGCCTATTTTGAAGCCTTACAACAACAACAAAAATCATTGATTTGGTCTGTTTAAACAAATGAAAAGAGTTTTTAAAACTCTACCAAGTCTAAGTGGTACATCTAAGTTTAAAGCCTTAGAATCTGGCATCCACACAGCACAGCCTGCACTGTTTCATCACCATTTTAACAATTTGTCTAAAAATTAACCTAAAACTCAAATTATTACAACTACCTTTAGGCTCTGGCAGTCCTCACAGATGATTCTAAACAAAGAAAAGTCCATACCTAAGGTTGAAATGTTAATCTAAAGTTTGTACATTGCAAAATAAGCACAGCCAACAAGCAGACAACTGCCACTGGGTACAAATCAAGCCTTTAATTTGCAAACACCCTCCACAACCCCAGATGCAATTCTTCCTCTTCATGGCCCAGGACACACACAAACTGCCTCTGACCCGACACTTCCTGAATTGAAAACAGAAACGGAGACAGTGAGACACAAATGAACCCTTCAAGGTAAAACAAAAAAAAAAAAAAAAAAAAAAAAACCAACATGCTTGCTCTCTCTCGTGATCCTCTTGATCAGCTGCTCCATCCTGCACATCCATGCACAAAGAAACTAAACATGAGCACCAGGAAGAAAGAAAAAGTCTAACCTTGCATTTTTAAACATTTTGCAAAACCTCTAGATGCAGCAGGAGGCCTACCTGAGCTCCACAGTCAATCTTCATCAACCTGCTAAACACAGACTCACACCTACAGGCCCAAGTGCAGCACCTAAACACCTAGCCACACAGCTCCATCAACAATATACAACTATTGACAGCCTCTACATCAAGAGCCAACTACATCTAACACACACTAAACCTGCACTGACAAATAACCACAATTAAGCCTGACAACACTCAGCTACACACTTCAGCCCGCACTTCCAACACTATCTGCCCATAGGCTTCCACTTATACACAGTTGTGTACAGATCACATGTATGCTGCCACCTACAGACAACACTGACAACCACAAACACTCTAAAACTACACCGACCCCAATGCTTTTCACACGTACTGAATCCATCCACAACTAAGCCTTGACAATACTCTGCCAGACCCAAACTCCAATGCACCTGTATACAGAACAAAGACCATCTAAACTGAGTTGAAGACAAGCCTGAATTTCCAACTCTCGCACGCTAAGACACACAGAAATTAATGCATGCATATCTATAGAAACACTGATAAACATGCTTGCTCTCACCTTGTTTCTCGTGGTCCTCTGGATCACCTCCTCCATCCTGCACAGGACAAACACACTCTACATCAGATACAAGTACAATCAATCAAACCTATTTTAAACATTGTGCTACACTTCCACACTCAGCAGGGGACGTACCTGAGCTCCACCCTGGATATGGCCTCATCCAAGCCAGAGCCCCACTCAGCCACATACAACTGGAAAGAGAGACACAATGATGTGTAAAAACACTGAACATTTGTCACTATCACATCTCTGTTTAAACTCAGCATGGCGTCCACACACCACAGCCTAAAATTCACAGTGCCAAACTCTTACATGTGGTCATACCAAACAAGTCAGACATATAAAGCCAACTATTACATACACATCTACTTTAATTTAATTCATGTCTGAAGTCAAAGTGGTACAGCTAACGGTTATCCATAGGTCTTACTATTGCATCCAGACTCTTACACTATGGCACCCAGATACCACAGGCCAACAGCCAAAGCATACAGCTCTCTAACATAGGTTTGGTCTGTTTAAACCAAGAGCTTGTAAAACTCAAAACAAGTCTAAGTGGTACATCCAACATATCAGTTTAAATCCTGAGAATCTGGCATCCACACAGCACAGCCTGCGCTGTTTCATCTGCATATTAACTAGTTGTCTAAAAAAATTTGTTACCTACAACTCAAAATATTACAACTACTTTTACACTCACTCACAGATGACTCTAGCCATTTAAACAAAGAATTAACTAAAAGTCCTAAACCTAGGGTTGAAATGTTAACCTAAAGTGTGGAGCCAGTCAGTTTAAACATGGCACATTCTCCAAACTCCATGCAGCCTTGAAATCAGTAGTTTGTACATCACAAAATAACCGACAACAGACAACTGCCACTGGGTAAAAATCAAGCATTTATTTGCAAACACACCCTCCACAACCCCAACAGGAGACAAAGCTCTATACAATTCTTCCCCTTCATGGCCAAGGACACACACCAACTGCCTCTGATCCAACACTTCCTGAATTGAAGACAGAAATGGAGACAGTAAGAAATAAATGAACCGTCAAATGTAAAAAAAACCAAAAGGACACCTAGCCACACAGCTCCATCAACAACATACAGCTATTGACAGCCTCTACATCTAACACACACACACACACACACACACACACACACACAAAACCTACACTGACAAATAACCATAACTAAGCCTGACAACACTCAGCTACACACTTCACTTCACACAGTTCACTTCCAACACTTTCTACCCACATGCTTCCACATACACACAGTTGTGCCCGGATCACAACTGCATGCTTTTACCTACAGACAATACTGACAGAACCATAAACACTCTAAACCTACACTAACCCCAATGCTTTTCACACACACTGAATCCATCCAAAACTAAGCCTTGACAACTCAGCCAGACCCAAACTCCAATGCACCTGGATACAGAACAAATCCCATCTAAACTGAGCTAAACACACCTGCACTTCCAACTCTTGCATGCTCAGACACACACATGCAAAGAAAGAAATGAATGCATGCATGTGTAGAAACAGGCATCGTCTCACCTGGTCTCTCATGGCCCTCCAAATAAGCTCTGCCATCCTGCAAGAGAAACACAAACAGGAAGCATCAGCACACAAACCACCTGTGAAATGGCCCTTGATTTATTTTTTTTAATCCACTTACCACAAAGAGCTCTGACAACACACAAAAGCTGCAGTGTGTCCCTCACTCCCACAGGATGGCGCTCTATCCTCACCGGCAGCACCTTCACTGGCTCCACCCCACATACACCTACAACACTAACACACACTCTCGCGCACACGCACACAGAGTGTATAAATTGGTGCACGCATAAGTGTAGAGAGACTACAATGTGGCTCTTGCTCACCTGGTCTCAAATAGTCCTCACTTAACTCCTCCCCCTTGATGAAAAACACAAACACACTGGTTTTGGATACTAATCAAGTCAGTGGTTGAACTTGTAATATTTTGCTTCACTTCCAGCTACAGCAGGGGCTTTACCTGAGCTCCATACTGCCCATGGTCTCAATGTTTGATCGCCACTCAGCCAGAAGCAGCTGCACACAAACAAGGAGACATTAATGCATGCATAAGTTTTATTCTACATCAAGAACCAACTATGACTCACACACACCCCAGTTGCCATCCATATAGTGACAAAGACCCACAACTAAAGCCTGACAATACTAAACTACACAATACAGCCTGTGCTTCCAACACTACCTTCTGATGGGCTTCCACACATTGTGTCCAGATCTGCTGCATAATGTGTTTCCACATATTGATGCACTGATGCAACAGCCTAGAAATGGCAAACACACACTCCAAACCTAGTTGGACCCCAGTGCCCCCCAGAACTGATCTAAGCCCCATCTAAAGTGCATTAAAGACAAAAGCAGACACATCCTTCTTTCTGATTTTAATAGACACATTCTCACACTCAGACATGGATTCATGCGTGCGTACTGGTAGAAACACTGCACAATGTGGCCTTCATGCACCTGGTTTTAAAGGGTCCTCTGAATCAGCTCCACCTACCTGCAGCAAAAAATAAATAAAATTTTAAATAAATAAATAAAAAGACTTTGGATACTAAACTGGTCAAAACTCAATTTTTTTTTTTTTTAATCATCCAAGCTGGCACCCCACTCAGCCAGATGCAGCCACCTGCTGGACACAAAGGAACACAAAAAAAACCCCCCAAAAAACAAACAAGATACAACTGAATCCTTCAATGCAGAAACAGTGAGCAATACTGGCTAAAATGCATCTTCTCATGGTCCTCTTGAGCAGCTCCTTCATTCTGCACATCCAGTGATGTTATGCTGGACACAGTATCCATCTTTTGAAGCAGAAGAATTGAGACAGTGGTTCCATCCCTGCTTCAGCAGGCCTACAGTCACATGACCACTGTGATTGATGAGTCCTTGAGGTTTTTTCCCCCCAGGTCTTCCACTCAGATGCAGTACACACGGTTGCTGGGGAGTGTACACAAATGAATCCTTCAGTGTAGAAACATTGAGCAGTATTGGCCAACATGCATCCTCTTGGTTCTCTGGATCAGCAGCTCCTCCATCCTGCACGACACAAAGAAATAGTCAACGTTAGCCATAGGTACTAGGCTAGTCAAACTCTGGAAGTTAAAAAAATCTTACAATTCAACATGCAGCAAGGGGACTACCTGTGCTTATGCGCTTTCTCTTACTCTCTGATGATGCTCTGGAGCAGCTCATCCTTCCTGCAGAGAAGGAAGGGATAGGGGATCTCTCTCACTCACACACACTTAAGTGTAGAGGCGATGAGCGAAGCCAAGCGTGGTGCATTCTCCCAAACTGTCTCAGCTACTCTGCTGAATCCCTTCAACCGTCCTGCAGAAACCCAGCACATAAAGCATGTTAGCCTCTGGTCACAAATCAACTCAAGCTTTGCATTTTAAACATTCCACAAATCTTGAACATCCAATCAGGTGATCTATACGAATCACCTGATTAGTTCGGTTTGTCATGTGAATCACGTGGCGGGATCAAGTGCGTTCAGAGATAGGATAGCTCTATATAGTGGCAGTCATTTGAATTTTTGTTTGCAGAGTAGGTTGGTTTGTTGCGGTTGTTAGATGTTTTGAGAGTTAGTTGTGTTGATAGCATATTTTTGGAGAATCAGTGTAGATAGAGCAATAGATATATACTGTATAAATTAGATAGATACCCAAGTCTCTATCAAGTAGCCAAGCATTTTCTGTGTACCCCAGCCTCATCTGTGCCATGTGAAGGGGTTTTTTGCCCCAAGGCTGGGGAAATAGTTTGTAAAAGAAGATATCAATTGAGTCTTAATCAAAACTTAAACAGTTACACAAGCACACCCACTGCCCTGTTCTTCAACCACACCCTCTTCACCGATGTACACATAAACCTCTTCACCAACTAAGCCCAAACCATACCATGATATAATCTGTATTTGCACCAGTACCATGTGAAAATTACATCGGTCTGTATTTGTAGAACACATCTCAGGAATGTACCAGCACCATTCCAATGCTCCACAACACAAAATATAATTGTCACAATTGCAACAATTGCAACAATGTAACGTGGGTTCGATTCCCATCAGAGCTGCGTGCTATTTAGCATTTATCATGAATTAGACATTTGGAACGAGATCTGAACACCAAATATTAAACATTTTTTAAGCAAAGAACTATTTAGAATTGTTTTAGGATAGCTTACAATTCATAACAAAATCAGGCCACATATATAGCTGTTTCCTACAACAATCAGACGTGTCAAATAATATAGCCTACGTATTTAATACATACATTTAATATTTGTATTTTATTCTGTCAGCTTGAAACCATACAAACATAAGTGCAGTCGAACAAATCCCAAACAATCCATGAACCAGTAAATGACACATCTTGATTGCACTTCACTTTATTGACCACTAGATGTCCTACTCGAACACTGTGTCATTGAAGCCTTGGGTAATGAACCATTTGTTTAAATCAGGTGACGAAGTTTCAACAAAGCCTCGATCAGTCATCACTACCTCTGTCTACAGGTAACGACTTCAGTTCAATCCACTTACCAGAAAAAGAGCTTGGACAAAGCAGAACCTTTCCGCGGCATCCCGTATTCCACTGGAGACTCGAGCCAACGTTACCCCGACGCCTTATAAGCCGCACCTAACATAAAATTTTGCCCTGCTATTGGCTGAGCCCTCTCCTCCCCGGTCACATGCGTTTGATTAGCGCATGGGCAACAGGTGCGACTGATTTTTGGCGCGGCTCAAACTGGACTCTGATTGGACGGGACTCATGGGTGAAGTGGTAGGAGGGACCTGCGGTGACTGCCCTCATAAAGCAGCAGTAACGTCTGAATCCGGGTCCAACACAGAACAGGTGTTTGAAATGATCACAAATTGCCAGGGGTTCACTTTCAGTCTGACTCCATGGCTTTATGCATTAAAGACTTCAATCAGAATCAGTTTTATTGGCCAAATTTATGCATACAAACAAGGAATTTGACTTTGGTTTTCCTTTGCTCTCAGGCACTACAGAGCAACAACACAACCAACAGTCAGTCTGAATATGGATACTGCAAACACTATATATATATATATATATATATATATATATATATATATATATATATATATATATATATATATATATATATATATATATATATATATATATCAGTGACTATATATATATATATATATATATATATATGTCATATAAGGTGTGTTCAAAAGCAAAGTCAACCAGTGACTCTGCTGTTAATTGTCTTCCAACATGGTTATTATAACCATGTTACAATATGAAGTTTACCAAAAGTTCCCGACTTCTAACGGGCCACAGTGAATTTCTTTCAAAGGTGTGTATCACCTGTGGCCTTCCCATCACAATTACTCAGCAAAATCTCCAGTTATGTTTTTGTTCCACACATACACACAGAGTGAGCTCACTTGATTTCACTTTTATTAGTGTTTAAGGTTGATGAGGCATGTCTTATTGTTGTAAGTGTGGTGGAAAAATGCTTTCTTCCGGATGAGAAGTGAAATAAAATTCTTTAGATAGTAACTGTCACACTAAAGTATATTCCAATTTGTCATATGATCAGTGACTACATTTCTTTGGGTTTAAGTAGACACATCATTAGCTGATATATGTGAAAATATGCATTTAGCTGTTTTTGTAGGACACAGACATCGTTAGGTTGATAGCAAGCTGGGGGAAAAATTCAAAACCTTAACATCGACATCATCATCATAAAAACGAGGAATCCAATCAATAAATAAATCAGTTGGGTTTTCAACATCTGACAGAAGACGATTCTCAGCCAGAGAGGCTATCTGGTGTATGATTGACATATCAATAGACCTTACAGTCAGACTTCTAATGCAGGGAATAATACAACATCCAATCACACTGAACACGCTTGCACCAATAAGGATACCAGTGATTCCTTGCAGTAGTGATGAATGGGCATAAAATTGCATCTGTAGCACGACAAGATTCATACCTCAACTATGGCTTTCGCCAACTCCAACTCCAAATGCGTGTCGGGCAGTCCCATTTAACTGCAGCACAAAATTTTCTGATATTTCTTGCAGAAAATCCTCTTCTGGCCCAGCTTTCTTGTTGAATTTGTGCAGCGATTTCAATGATAACATCCGGTCTCTGGACACGAGAAAACGGTCCTTTTTCATTTCTGCCTCTTCGTGATTTTGTATTTTGTTACGCTAAGCAGAAAAAAAATCTAAGTAATTTTTAAATTTCGAGGATTCCCTTCAGGTCCACAAAAAAGTAAAATGCCTCGTATTTCAGTTTTGGATTTTAAAACAAAAATCAAATAAGCACTCTTTTTTAATTTGTTTAATGTCAGTGTTTGAAGGAAAATTAAAATACCAAAAGATACACTGACCTATTTCACAGACTGATTTTGCTGTGCGTGTCTTCTGTGTAGAATAAACAACTTATTTCGAGAAAAAAACAAAACGATTTTTCTTTATCTATAAAATAGAAGTAAAAATATTTGGAGACATGCATGCAGCCAACACATAATTCAAACAATAGAGACACAATTATACAGTATGGTCCAAAGGTAAAACGCAAGTACTTGTGCTAGTACAGTATTATTGGATGTGTTGCTAATAACTAAATACTACAGAATTCAGATATTAAGCTGAATATCTAAGTAAAAAAATGTGTTTTCTGCCATGTATTTTAACAGCACTGATCCATCCAGCACTTCTGAATACAAACCATAATACTGACAGTAATGCAGTGCAGGTCTGAATGCATGTCATTACAAGATTACAATTCACAACCAGTGTATATGGACGCGAGCTCTGATTCAGGCCTTCTCCTAATGCAGATATGTGGGAATGTCTGTGTGACTGTTTGATCCACAAAACTACTGCTGCTTCTCTTTGTAACAACTGGCAAACCAGTGGTGGTTTTTTTTCCCCATGGATGGAATCAAATGTTTCTCTGTCAAGAAAGGATGAGACATACAATACAAACCATTTCTGAAGATGTGAACACTGGTTAAATCAGTATTCACATAATTGTTATTGTTAACTTTATTTAAAAACCAAAAACAGAGGTCCACATTTAAATGTTATTTCAGGGTGGTGGGGAATTACTTAAATCTAATGTTGTGAACATACAAAATAAACAATTGAAAAAAGTGATAAAAGTAAAATAAATCATACAAAACCATAGTTAAAGCAACATTTTCTCAAGCACACAAATCCTAGTCTTTGTCAATACTGATTTAAAGTTTAATGGGACATAACAAAAGAACGGCGGAGTACTATGCAAAGACACGAAACATTACAAATAGCTTGAGGGGAGAATAGTTAGTTGGCATGGTGTGTGGTTGAGAAACACAGCTTCAGTGTGTAAGGGTAAGGCCCACCTGTAAGAGATAAGACAAAAGATGCACATTGTAAAGGTAAAAGGTAACAGACATTTTGAAGGCTTTAAAATGTACAGTATTATAGTAAAAGCTAAATGGCCAAACTTTAAAAACCACACTGGTATCTTACTATAACAAGATGAGTGCTTACTAGGGTTTTTCATCTGGTAATGGTTCATCATAGCTAGGGCTTCCATGGCATCATTAATGGATTCCCACTCCAACAGGCCAGATGAACTTCGCTCACCTTTTGAACCACACAAGACAACTGATTAGATTACCATAAAAGGTAATACTGAACTGTGTTAATGCATTAAACTACACAGAGGATTTAGATCACTCGCTAATATACCTGAAAAAGGCACCTGAAGCCTCATCAAAATAACAATACCCACATATAATTTAAAATATATAATCAGAAACCAGCGGGACTGTACTGGATGAAATGCAACTTAAATCAAATTCAAGTACACTGAGAAACATAACCTTGAAGCAGTAGACTATTTATGCAATGCTTTGTTGGCAAATGACATCATGTTTCATATAAAGCAGAAACTGTAAGACATCTGTACAGATCCATACAGACTAGCCAAACAATTATCCTCATCCCTGTCTGGAAAATGTGTAGAAATATTTTGGTTGAGCATTTTGCATTCTCAGATCTATCTTCCCACTCATTACTAGACTTTTTTCAAATCTAGAGGATTCATCGGAATCATTAATACCATTCATGACAAAATCAAGTTAGACAAAACCAGTTTACACTAGTGGCTGGGCTGTGACTTATTACTCACTCTTTCCAGTGAAAAGTTTCACACTTGCGGGGCTTTTAATTCCCAGTTCATCGCAGACCTAGAGGGGGAGACCAGTTTCAGTGAAAATTTGTTGAGTTTGTGGAAAATCTAAACTTTCACAGACAAGACACTGGAGGCTTCCTTTACCTGGTTGAAGATCTCTACAGATATGTCAGGCTGTGCGTTAAAGAAGTGGAGGACATTACTGGGGTGCTGGATTCTGTTTTTGGCTGCCTGCTCTGGAGAGGTGAAGCGGTTGTTGCGGGAACCGTGGAAATCTTTGAAGCTGCTGGTGTTGTCCTCTAACTGGTAACACTGTCCTGGCACGATAGCCTGTTGCTTGGACACACTGCCAAGGAAAGACAGCCAGAGGTCATACATCTGTATATCTAGCTCTGCACTCTGCATCATCTTTGTTTCTGAAGTTGTTGGGTTTTTTTTTTTTTGGTATTTTTTAAAACAGATTGTGTTAATGTAAAGTAATGGTTTCCGCAGGTCTTCTTACCAAACGTTGAGCTTCTGTCCAAACAGGAAGTTATTGTTGAGGTGAGAGATGGCTCTGTCCACAGAGTAGCAGTCTCCCATCTCCACCATTGCTGCCCCAGGCTTACTCTTCATAAACTTAACCTGAGGAAGAGAAGCATGCAACTGACTACACACCAACGAGATCAGATAAAATTGTTGATGAAAAACTGTTAGAGGCATCAACTTCTGTCATCACTTCAGTAAGCACTTCAACTTCAGTAATGATGATCGATTAAATAAATTGGTAAAGTTTTACTTCTTTGAAAGTAAAGGCAGATAAAGCATCCATGTTTGGTGTCTAATAGTGTTTGATTAGAGTCATTTCACTCACCCTTTCTACGTTGCCATAGAGGCAGAAGATGTTGAAGACCTTGTCAGCATTGATCTTAGAGGGCTCAAGGCCATATACCATAAGAACTGGGGAATCAGCGTGAGGACCATACTCAGGAGGTGGTGGTCCGTATCCAGGGCCATAGCGCTGGCTACCCCGACCACGCCCACCCATCCCTGGCCCCATGCGGTGGGGAGGAGGGGGACCGTAGCTGTCGTCATTGTAACCATGATAACCTCCTTGAGGGCCACCTTAATTAGAAGAAAGGAAAAGGATCTGAGGTACAGGTACAGTATTGGGATGTGATCCATTATTCTTAAGGTAAGACCACTTTCTGAACTGAACATTTACCATAATCAGGTGGGTGGTCTCCCAGAAGAGCAGGCTGCCTCTGGCGTTTGTTGGGATTGGCATTGGGATCTAAAATGGCAAAACGGAAGTTGCTTATCAAACTGTTAAATTACACAAGCTAGCATGTGCTAAGAGGCAAGGATGTGATAGACATGCAAGAGAGGGTCCTGACATCTTAAGTGTTTAAAAAGTCTGCAGGCTCTATTCTGCTAATCTACTATGTGACATAATGGAGATTTTTAACAGTGACTTTGAAAGAAAACTTTCAAGCATTTTTTTTAAAGACCTCCTATATGTGCCATCCGAGTACAAACACACACACACACACACACCTTGGGAATTGTTCCAATTGCCTTCACCATCAGCATCTGTGCAGGTACACATATACACACGTCAAATCCAAAGTAACATTAAAAAATGATAAATCTGCCAACAGTGTATAAACACATTCTTTAAATCTTAGAAAACTATATGAAATAGAAACATTCACATAGACAAGAGATTAAAATATGTATCAATGCTATATGCAGCACCTGCGGTCTGAGCATGTTTTATTGGAAACTACGAGAACGTCACAGTTTATACAAACCAGACAGAGATATAACATGAGAAGTGAATGGACAAAAAGCATTTGGTCTGGGTTACACTGTGAAAGGGAAAAAATTCAAACCCAACTATAGACTGAAGAGATCTGACATTATCCGCTCAGTCCATTTTGATATAAAAAAAAAAAAACAACAAAAAAAAACCTCTTGCCACAAGTTCTGTTTAACAAAAACCAGGGTGAATTGTCTGCATCAGCACCCACCTGTATTTGTAGGAGCCCTTTCTGAAACTTAGCAGATCAAGAATCTACTCTTAGCAAATAATTGTGAAAATAGCATTTAATGTTCTTACTTAAAATTGGGCAATTGTTCAATGAATATTTGATTCTGATCACAAACACTATGTACATACTTCACTGGTGACTATAATCAGCCGTGAAATAAGTTAAAAACTATGAAATATGTTAAAATAAGGCTAGAGTTTTCAGTCTGACGTCTTGGTAGTGGGGATGTTCTGCTTCATGATTACCAGTACACAATGTTTGTGAAAAGTCTGGACTGTCTATCTACACTGATTTTTAAAGAGCATCAATATGTATGAGACCACTGAAAAAAATCTGCTGCACCCTTAACTGTTGATGCATTTAGTGCCTCATCTCAGCTTGAACTACCGTTTGGAAGAAAATGAATGTTTCACAAAATAGTTTAAATACAATATTTATGATATGCATTGACAGAGCAGGCAAACACACTGTGCTATGACCACCGGGAGACTGTTTATTAACTGTCGTGAACAGTGCCATTTATCACACTGAGACAGATGGAACTAACTAAATCCATGGTGGCTTATAATTGGCTTTGAATCTCAGACTGCTATTGAATGTGTTGCACAAACCAACAGGCAATACAAGGTGAGATGACTCGTAGGACTAGTCCCCATATGGAGACTTTAAATACAAGCCCTGCTTCCACAACCAATTCTGAACGGATTTTGAATTAAAACTACAAACTGAGCAAATTCTAAAATTTCTGTTCAACACAAAGTGAACAGAAATAAAACCCTTAATTTACCTTAGTTTCATTATACCTTCACTTAAGCAAACAAAAACTCCTGTGGTTAAAGTGTGTCAGTATATTTTGTTACCACCAGATATGACAACGTGAGAACAGTACTAAAACCAAATTAAAACAAACCAAAAACAAAATCCATATTATCCATATTAACTCCTGCTCATGCTGCTGCTCCAAGACAGTAAAATCTCCACTCTCTTAGCAGTTTCACCTAGAAATTAAAGTTATGAATTTTTCGCCACAGAGGCCTCGCTCATTCCCCCACATACTAAGGTACTATAATCAGAAAGTCATAAATGTAATATAACAATACTTTTAAACAGAAAGTTTCCAGAGAATTCAGAGCTTGTCGATTAAATTACTGAAGTCTGTTGTTTGCTGATAGTGTAGTATTAAAATGATGGCTCAACAGCCAGTTGATTTTGTTTCATTATAACTTATAACTTTTAATCATTAAGTCAGATTATTCATTCATTTCTTTCAAGTACTTACAGCACCACACATGGAGCATGGGACACAGTGGGCAGGTAGGGGGCAGTCTTCAGCAAGGATGCTACCCGCCAACCTCTGACTCCAGCCTCAACTCATTCTCCCTCTTCCGTCTTTTCTTTCTTCTTTTCTTCCTTGCATCCCCACCACCAGAGAGAAAAGTACATCCACAGGTCCATGCTTGCTTCTGACTTGCTGTCGGTTTGTTTTGAAAGTTGCTATTAGAGGCTCATTTCCAGCTTACCGTCCTCTGACCACAAAGCAGGACATTTGCACCATTTGAGAGTGGGCTGTCAGTCCACAGACACACTGAGCCAAACCTGCATCACACGGGAGGCGTTAAAGGCATCACTATGGGCCAGTGCAAAAAAAGGGAAAATGAAATAACGCAGAAACAACACAAGAACAGCACAGAGAGAAGGAGGGAAATGGGGAGGAAGGCACAGGGAAAAAAACAGAACACCAGAGTCCATAAATGTAGAAAGCTTTGGGAAAGGATTTTTAATCTGTTTGCCTCTGTGCTTATATGCTTGATAGGTGTTTGATGCTTGTGTCTTCATGGGCCCCCCCGTGGATATTTCTTCTCGTGTAAAAATGGGCGTTCACGTGATGCTCACTTATTTGGGTTAATAGCTGTCAGCCACTTGCAAAGTGAAAAGGCATCTAGTGCTTGACAATAAGTCATCTGGAATATCTGCGTGACGATGTGCTGTCGTGGCGGTTCAGCTCTGTGTGTTGCCGTGGATATTCAGCTCGTTGTGTTGTCGTGTTGTGTTCGGCACAGAGCGGTAGAGACGAGCTGTATTAGCACCTGAGAAAGAGAGTGGCCTCTTTCTTGTTTACTGCCCCAGTATGTGGTGTCATCTGTTCTCTGGTCGGGCTGAGTGTGTCTGAAAACTCCTCTGTTGCTCCCTGTGGTTGTGTTATGGCAGGCACGTCCCAAGGGGTAGGGGGCGTGGCCGCAATGACCACACATCTGACTCCCGCCCTCATCATCAATGTGTTGTGTCAAGAGTGGTGACTCCTCGGGGCTCTGCAGATGTGCTGTACTTGTAAAGAGGTGGTGGTTGATGCTTATCAATCTATCATCAGTCTGTGGTGGATATGCGTGGTGTCTGTTCGCATGGCCAAGGAGTATTTCTGTCCCTCAAACTGAAAGGGTGGCTACTGTCCACCACCAAAAATAAAATGGATTCCAATGGTGGAGATAGGGGTGATGATGGACTTGGAATAAGGAAGTACTGAGTTGAGGTTGTGTTCCGATGTTTGTCGCCCCACTGTGTCCGATGTATGCCACAGAGTTGATTTACATTAGCTGTGGCTGTGGGTGCTGTTTTACTGTAGCTGTAGAAGCCACTGCATCTTTGCAGCATGTGTCTGCTGAGAAGGTTGAAGTAAGCCTGTATGAGTTTGCACAGTGAAGGACACAAGGAGTACCTCTGGTTCATAAGGCAGCAGAAACTAGAATATCAAGAAATGTCTTGACAAGGCAAGGACAAGGTGTGAAACACCTGTATGAAACTTGCGATGTACATGTTTTTGTACTGCATGTACAAAGAATTACATTTTTTCTGGGGAAAAAAGAAAAAAAATTCCTCCACACAGCTACATTAACAAAGTATTTGTCTGTAGTTAGGATTCAAAAACCAGTAAAATTTTATTTCTGACCACACAAAACCTAAAGCAAATGTGTACTATTATAAATCACGGTATCGTCTTCTCCATCAGGCTCCTAGTACATTTAATTTTAGTGAATGTACTTTCATCCAGCTGCCCTGCAATCTGATCACCTAACAGTTGGCTTACTTGCATTTAACATCATCCTGTATATTAACCTGTATGTTGGTCACAAAAGTGGCAGAGAAAAACCTCTATCCACACAATGTGCCAAGTGATATAAGCAGTTCCTCTCCTGGAGTTTCCAGGAATGCACTAATATCGTTTAATGTTATATCAAGAAAACAAATCCAATAATAATGCTGTAATCCCTACCTTTCTTTTGAGATTCACTAAATTCACTAGCGAGTCTCAAAACAATACAAATCTGCTGATGAAAATATTGATTTGAAAGCTTAACAATGTAAATACTATGACATATTTGTGATATATATTTTACATTAAAGGTCCCATGAAATGCAGAGCCTTCTTGTGCCCCATATCTTTGGTCCCATCATCAACAGTTGTCAATGGTTATATACTGATTATACCAAAATTGCAAACCCACACTCTTTTCCTTACGGTTAACTGTCCTTTTTAAGTAACTCATCATGGAGGTGAGACTGAAACATCCATACAATAAAAATGTGATCACACACTAAGACGCCATCCAACATCAGCATTAATGCTAACATCAAACACCACAGTTGTGTGTTGAATCCTTGACAACACAGTGCAGCTACTGACGGTGTTTATTCTGCTGTTTATGCTCCACCTACCCTCAAACCTAGGCCCTCTCATCATTACATCCAACCTTTGTGCAGAAATACATTTACAGCACATCAAAGCCTGGGAAACATCAACGTCATTTCATGGGACCTTTAGCCAGAGGTGTGCCTAGCGTTCTTTTAAGTCAACTCAGCTGGCTAGTGCAATGTCTAATTTAAGCTATGATAAAATCTCCACTATGTTTGAAGGAATGCCAACAGGTGTGATAGTCTGTAGTGTTTACTGGATTAGAGTAAGCAGGGATGTGAGGTTGTGCAGCTGTGGCATGCTCTACAGGGAATGTGAACCTATGTGAAGAATGGTGCGCCTGCATATGCTACCGTGACGGGTGTGTTGGGCTTTTCACATGCATGAGCCTATAACTGAGGTTGGCTGCCCCTGAGGTTGCTCCTCATGCCCTTATTTTGTGCCTGCTGTGTGGCGAGAAAATGCATGAAGACCGTGAAGGCGTCACAGGAATACTGCCTATGAGCACTGAGTTGAGCATCATGGTGAATGGTGAAGAAACCACTCATCTGTGATCAAAGGCAATACCCCCGGAGGCAGAGAACCCTGACCATCCCATACAGTGGCATGAGAGGAAAAGAGGAAGAAAAATGGGGGAGGGAAAGGTTGGAGATTGCATGTTACCTTGGCCACTCAGGTTGGGGTTTGTGTAGTCCCACGTGTCTTGATCATTCTTGAAGACATTAAGGCGTGCTGGCTGTGGATGGAATTAAATTACAAAAAAAACACAAACATCAAAACTAGCCTTCTCTCGCTAACATCAGATGTTAATTCTCCAGGTACAAAGGGAAATTAGACACTGCCATACACTCACCTTGGCATATTCAATCTTTAGAGTGCAACAGCCAGAATAGATGTCTGCCCCGTTCAGAGAGGCTTTGGCCCTCTGGGCACTTTGGACTGAATCAAATGTAGAGACGATGGGTTAAGGGGAGGTCTGATTATAAGAAGATTTTTGAGGGCCCAAACATAGTTAAACAGCAGCTTGTTATAGAATCATAGTGTATCCAAATGCAAAGGAAGGTAGTCCTTAAAAAGGATATTCAACCATTGCCTGAACACCATTCTTTCTGAAGATGACAATCCTCTGTACAGGGCCACAGTTGTTACAAATGGTGTAGAGCACATCCTGTAGAAGGACACAGACATGTTTATATAACAGTACTGATGTAGTCAACACACTATACAACAGCACACGTATCCCATTTAAAAGCTAACATGACATATCACTAAAATATACTGTTTGGTGACTGTTACTCTAATTCAAATCGCTAGATTTGTTCCTGTTTCTATAAAAAGAATTCAGTAACAACAAGGTGGAAGGGAAATTAACAAATAATAATAATAGTAAATATAAACATAATGTGACAACACCACTGCACACAAGGCTTGTTTTTATATTCACATTACCGTGGTAATAGGATAAATGGGGTTTATGATGGTGAGAAGCAGCACATTGTTGACACTCCGGGTGTCGTCTGAGTCTCCTGGCCGGGAGATCTTCTGGCTAGTGGAGTAATTGATGAAGGCAGGGTGGCCTGCAATGTAAACCTGGTTCTCTGCGGCATATGTAACAGCATTGCAGGAGCCATTCATGTCCTCATACTCCACCAGGGCCTGGCGCTTCTTGGGCATCATAACCACGTAACTGTGAATAAATATTTCAAGAAGAAAATTATAGGGCCTGTAGGCTGAATCAATGAACCACATTACATTAATAAAAGCTTCATTCACATAAATTGTTATAGGCAACTTAGCTGAAGTTCTAAATGCACTGACGTTGCCTATAACTAACATTTACATCAGGATATTCTTATCATAATAATACGTAAACAAGAAATTCCCAATGATAATAGGAAGTTAATTCACAAACAAATTTGCAGCTCTACACCCTTTAGCTCATTGTTTAAACTTTAAGTTTCACTGCACTCACCAAAGTCCCCATATAAAACAATAGGCTGCTGTTTCCCACAGACAAGCTGAGATAAGCCATGTGTGTGCTATGTGCCCAGCATGAAACAACACAGATAAGAGTTGGTAAAAAATCAACTATCTAACAGACTAAAAACCAACAAAGTCTCAAAAGGATTTGGGGAACAACCCCATAGCTAACAATTGCTGAATTCCAGCAGTGTTTTTTCACTACTGAATATAAGCTGACCATTTTCTTACATAATCGCTGAAAAAACCTGCAGCATGACAATGACACCACAGAAGACTACTGCAGGAGACATACAGGATTGTAAGGGATCATGTGTTACCTGATGGCCCCAAACTCTTGGAGGGCCTCCACCAGGTCAGCCTCCATGATACCGTCCACCAAGCCCCTGATATGCACCACCGGGGAGGGCAGTGGTTTATGAGGGTCATCGTAGCTCTCCTGAAAACACAAACGATGATGCTTGTGGGATCACAAACTACTTCCACCGATGGTGGAAAGGGGATGGAGCAGACCACCAGAGATGAGAAAACAGTAGCTCCAGTTAGTTAGTCTGATTAAATATAACGCGTTGCAGACGGTTACCAACATCACGAACGTTAACGTTAAACGCTGACCTGAAAAAAAAACGACCAATTCTTTGTGTTAATTGACACAACTTATGATGAACTACACGTTTTCTATCCATACAGCAAAAGGCAGTTACATACCGTTCCGAAGCTATTCAATTAAACCGTTATATAAAACCGTTTTAATGTATTTCTATCTAAACCTGACCAAATACCGTTAACGAGAGCCGGTTTGCTTCGTTGAACTAACCTAGCTAGTTAGCATCTTCATTTTAGCTAGCGGCGAGACAAGCACTACTTTGACAAGCTAAATTCCTCTCTTAGAAAAGCAAAACCATTTTAAGACGATAAAGCACTAACTATCAAGGTAAGAGGGAAACCCTCACCGTTGTCATTCCTCCGTCCTCGGTTTTCTGTCTTTTCGTCGCTCTGCCTCCTTCTCCGTAGTATCGGCCCGCAGCTGCAGCCATGTTGTCCTATCTGCCGGGCTAGTGCTGCATTCAAGACGTGTGGGAAAACGGAAACTATATTTGACAGATGGAAGCAACAACTGGAGTTTTTCCCCTTTTTTGTCCATAGTTGGGCATTTGAAGCTGTAAAGACGTCTTGATTTCGCCCCTCTGAAGATTCATGCTGGTCCTAAAATCACAATTTATCATGCAGATGTGACAAACATTCTAATAATTTTACATTTTCTGCACATGAATGCGTCTTATCCACTTGTAATCAAACGTTGTGATCACAGCATGGCTGTCATAATGAAATAACATTTTACTTTGATATTTCTACTAAAATGGTGACCTGACAACCACTGTGACTTATTTAGACCATAGTAGTCATACTATTTATTTTCAATGGTGGGTTATGAATGCAGTACCAGAACGTCTCACACTCCACATGTCACTGGTCATTGGTCACTTTGCCCTGTCAATCATTAATATTATCGTGTCCTTTAGGAGAGGCGGGGTGGGGTTTAAGAGTCAGTTAAATTGAACAGTGCAGGCACAGAGGATCACTCAGCACTAAGAACCTTTAACAAACCAGTGGAAGTATTAACATAACCCGGTGTGATGTTTCCCAGTATGCTGAAATGTCTTTCTTCCTTGTTGCATTACTTTAAAATTCAGAAATTTCCAGATCATAAACTCTATGGATAAATATTTTGTACATGCAAACGTTTACCCAGAAAATTAAGTTAGTACCTGTATTTATTTATTCACCGCTTTCTTTGTGTTTTTCAGATTTTAATGAGCCATTTCAGCACAATATCCCTCCCATCTGTTAGTCTCTTAATACGGTCTGGAGAAAAAACTGGTTCACCTACTGTTCAAGGTGTGTAGCTGGCCTGTGTATTTACACAAAAACCTGAAAACTGGTTACAGACAAGTTGGCTCATGTTAATGATAGCACAGCACTGGATACAGTCATCATCTTTCTTGCTTAAATGCCTTAAACACCGGACTGCCATCTCAAGCAATGACTATATCTGCTTTTAAATAATACCTGCAGTTTTTCAGTCTTGTTTTTTTCCCCCTCATTTTAATGTTTTAACTTAATAAAATAAAATAAAAAAATATATATATATATATAATTTTCATCTTTCACAGACTCCTGATGCCACCATCCCTGTGCCTTTTGGGTTTGCAAACCAAAAATATAGCTTTTGTTCAACATGGATCACAGAATTTAAGACCATAATATTGTATGTAATTAAATCAGTGTGGCCCAAATTTCATATTTCCCTTGGAAATTTCATGTCCTTTTCTGCACTAACAAGGAAGTAAAACAGTACTAACAACCAGCGTGTGGGGATGGATCCAATGTAGACACACTCAGTTAAAATTTCAATGTAACTGACAACTTACAATAAATGACAATATATTTTTGTTCATATCAGCTCAAATACATCAAATTATAAAGACATTAAATTACACCATTGATAAATAAACAGATAAGACATCAGGGGTGAATGAATCATCACTTTCAAACAGTCACACTAAATGGCAGATACTAGGTACATTGTGTTTTCATTTTACTGCTTATTAGAACTTCATTGTCTGTGTAATTCGTTGTCAATTATACATTTCAAAACTGGGTCCATGTAGTGCATAACTGATCATTACTATTATCAATATTCATAGTGAGATCAACTTCAATAGGCGCAATACTTTACATTAAACATGTCTGGTGTCACATTACTCCACAGAGAAACACAATTTAGCTGCGAGAGATATTTCAAATCCTATCTCCCAAACTGTACATTGTAGCCAACCTGTGCTCGTTTTTTTTATACCATGGTCACAGATATTTATTTTGGATTGGCTGGCAGGGTCCATTCAAAATCATACATTAGGACAACTCAAACAGTTCCCATCAATAGTTTAACTAGTGTTCTCAGTCTGTGTGCAAAAGGTGGAAGTAGCCATAGCAACATTGCTTTTGCTTTGAATTATCTTACCAATTAACTGTAACTGGTCAAACAGACTTAATTATGGGTTAATCATGCTCAGGCCCATTTTACTGACAACAGACAAACTTTTTAAAAAAATGGATGACAGTTTGAACACAGCCTCTTGTTGCCAGTGACAAAGTGGGCATGGTATAAACATGAAGATACACTCAGAGGTGTCCTGATATACAAAAATAACAGACTCCACCGCTATAAAGCAAAGCAGAGAGAGATGATTTTCATATATCAGAGCAGCCTGTCATGTATTATCACTTAACATTGCTGTCAAAGAAGCTGACATTGCTAAGTTATAAATTCTCATCTATAAGCATGAGGAGAAACAAGACCAAACTTGAAACGCAAGTAATGAGCCATCAGGCATTGCCAGTATCAAGCAAAATCCAGTGACTTCATAGAGTACACGCTGACTGTTTGCTCTTCTTTATCTAAAACAGTCGCTGCATGTTGTTTAGTCCATTTACGTGAAAACGATCACTTCTGCAACGATCAATTTTACTGACTGGAACTGTCCTGGAGTGGATGTGATGCACAGATTTACACGTGCAAGTCTGTAGTGTGTATACATTTTTTTATGAACCATGGCAGCAGTTGTCAAGTGGTGACAGGTTTTTTTTCAGTGGTAGTTACTGTAATAGTACTGACCAGGTCAATGTCCTGGTGATATATATGTGTGTGTGTGTGTGAGTGTGCAGTCCTTCCTCTCTAAGCTGTGCTCTCTCAGAAGCCTTGTATATGGCAATAGGCCTCCAAGCTGGAGAAGAGGATGTAGAGAAACCAGAGTCCAAAGAAAAGCAGTGAAGTGAGGATTTTAGGGATCCGCGGGCCTCCAAGTTCCCCGCCTATGGACGGCCTCCGGCGTAGCATCAGCACTCCCATGCTGAAGATGGCGAAAATGGTGAAGAGTGTGACGGAGAAGGCCAGCGAGCCAGGGTCCACACGGAAGGCCTTACCTTTGACCTCCCAGTATACAGCAGCCACTGACCAGGCCACTCCGATGCCCAAAAACACATTAACTGCATTGCTTCCTGTCACATTTCCCACAGATGCATCCGCATACTGGTCCTGAGTTGCAGCCACTTTACTGGCAAAGGTATCTGTGAAAAAAAAGAAAGTAAAGTTAGCAAAGTTTCCGTGCCCAGTATCCTGGATCAAACTTAAATAAACTGACAGTTAAACGTTACCATTACTGTGTGCACCTCTCAGTTGGGGATATTGCATTTGTTTAAATAAATACAAACTGAAGTTAACTCGTAGAATCACTCACCAGGAAGTGAAGTCCCCAGTGCTACAAAGACCACTGCAGTGACAGCATCTCTCAGGCCTACGGTGCAGCCAAAATGGGAGGCTAGGTCTCCAATAATGGCTGTTAAGACACCAATGACAGCCATTGACACAAGGAAACACGCCCAGCCGTTCCAGTACTCGGTGGGTGGGACAAAAGCAAACAAAATCTTCCAGAAAATGCACAATATGTGCACAAAATAGTCGAAGCAGTTGGGCGTTCGCTGCTCTTGTCCTTCTTCATCTCCGTCACCTGTTTAAAGAGGACACAGTGCAGACAAATCAAACTAAGCAACAAAAGAACAGTTCCACATTTTTTTTTAGAAATGCCCTTATTTGCTCTCTTGCATCGAGTTACATGTCCATGGCCGGTCTGAGATATGTTCAGCATTAATAAACTGACATGAATGAACCACGTCATCCTTTGGCAGGATAAACAAGCTTAATTACTTAACCAGTTTGTAACTTTAAATTACAAATGTCTATTTAACCACTCTGAGACAGATTTATTTAACATCTTAAATTGAGTTAATGTTAAACATGATCAGCATAAATAATAATCAGGTTTAATGCAATGAGCAAAAATACCTGTCTGTCACTCTGAAAAATGCTGTGGTCAGATGAATAGTTTTTATAAATTCTGGAAAAATCTGTGATATCACCCACAGACAAAACTGAGAAAAATATATTAGGAAAGACTCCAGAATGTACTTTTATGCTAAAACTATGCATCTGATCAATACTTAAAACTTATAAAGTAACTACAGGTTCTGCAAAGATTACTCATAACAACATATAAGTTTTAAAACAAAAAAACCCCCAAAGATTATAATCGTCACTGACCTGCACTGACTGTGACTGCCTCAATGAACTGCTCTCTCCACGAATGAGTGCCAATCACTACAGCCAGATTTGTGTCCCTCAGGAGTTTGTCCACAGTGTTCTGTTATAACACATTAAACAGGTCAGTAAGTAGGCAGAGGAAATCACAGCTCATATGGATGCACACAGAACATATGGGTCCATACTTCTGTCACTTCACCCTCTTTGGAATTTGTTCTTCAAGCTGTCACAAGGTAAATTGTGGGATTTTTATTTTTAACCTAGGCTAGTTGATGCAGAGCCTATGCAATATGAAGAACAAATATGGCAGATATGAACATGGCACACATTTACTGTATACCCACAATACCAGTGGCTTCACTGTTCTAATGCACAATATTATTTGAATTTAGAATTAACGGACCCAAACATTGCTCACACAGATACACACTGATATTCACACACATTGCCTCAGTGCATCTCAAATCAAAATGCATGTGACACATGAGAAAACGGAGAAAAGGTAGAAGTGAACACAGTATTTCTGTAATCACAGGAGTGTGTTGAGAGTTCAAATGAGGAAATGAGAGGAGAAAAGTCTTATCTAAGTAGTCCCATCAACACAAAACATGCTGGCAGTAACAGTACCTGGTCTATTACTCCATTGGGAGTCTGATGTGTGAGAGAGCACGAGGTGGTTAATGAACTAAGACACACACACACTTTAACTTTTCCACACTGCAACAACTCAAACATCTGTGGTACTTTTATTTCTGGAAGCCTTTTAAAGGAAATACCACTCAGATTAAGAATTTACATGTTGTGTGTTTACTCTTTTATCTATCTACAAAGGTTGATCGGTTTACTGCTAGTTTAATGTCTTCTGTCAGCCACTCACACACCTTAAACTCACAGGACTCCTCTATGATGACCTCTAGTCTGCTGTGCTCTCCTAGAATGGGTTTCCCCATCTCACAGATCCTCCTGGCCTCTTCCACCTCAGGGGTGGGGTTTCCTGTCAGGAGAGCACAGACATTAATTATCATGTCTGTAATTTATCATCTCATTTACAAAGCACACACACACATCTTAAACCTCAGCCAAGGGTACAGACCGAAACCTGAAGCAGAAACATGAAAAAAAAAATCGTTCCACACTCTGCACACACTTTCAAAGTATGACATATTTAAAGGTGCTGTGTGCAGCATCCATAATGTGATATACGTCCTGTTGAAACCCAATGTTGGGGTGATGACTTTTTGGGAAATTTAAAATGCTGCACATTGCACCTTTAACACCAAAACCTTACCTTGATTTAGCAGCAATGCTGTGAAGAAACACAGACAATGACTCAACACAATACAATAACACTGTTTCCAGGGCCTAACACACTACAGTGATTTGAGAGGATCTGCAACACAACAGTAAAAAACAGCTTATACACTTTACACAGTTTAGCAGCACACCCACACTGTTAGCTTTCATTTTCACTTGTACTTAATGAAATAAACTACCATTCATTACAAACTGATGTAATTGATTCCTTTGACTGCAGCTAACAAAACACATTTCCATTTTCTGCACCACCATGCTGACACATTGAGGTTACAGGGAACAGGCAGCTAAAGGATACTGAATTCATAGTTGGCTGCAGAGCCTGTGCTACAGTGAAACAGAGACAGCAGTGAATGGCAGCGTGTAATCTTCGGTTACGGGCTCTGACGCAGGTGCCCAGCATTCAGCCTCCTGTGCTGCTGCTGTTATTGTTTTGATATTTGATCTCAGATATTGCTGCCATCTGCTTGCTGTGTATTTTTGTATTTGTTTTTTTTGTGAGAATCATCTCATACTGCATTTCTTGTCATAATCAAGAAAACTCACGTCACTCATCCATCAGTGACAGAAGTTAAAGTGCTTACACACTCACCAGACAGTCCTCGCTTCAGCCATTTGGGGTCCTCCAGCACGATGAAGAAGTTTTCCTGTTTCTCATATTCTTCCACATTTATGATGCGCACTTGTAAGGTCTGACTGGAGATTTACAAGCATCAAGGAGACACACACACACACACACACACACACACACACACACACATATTTTTATTTCTCTAAGAAAAAATAATCAAGAATTAAGGATAAAATAATTAAGAATTAAGCACCATTACATTGATGGAGGTTCATAAAAACACAAGTCTTCTATATCTTCTTTTCAGCTTTCCTCTGCCATCTAAATCACATCGCAAATTGAAGTGACCTAAATAATTAATCACGATGGACCTGTAAATAATTCAGGCTTAAACATAGTGTGCCCTTGCTCCTCAGTTTGCCAAAGAAATAGGGCTACACTAAATGACTTGTAACACAGTCTGGATGCCCTGGTTAATTGGTGTCTGTATAGTTAATTTGTGGAATACTTTAATGACCTGCTGAGAGCTCAGAAATCTACAGATACACACCACACAATGGTGGCAACACAAGGATGGTGGGAACAAAAGGAATTAAATAGGCTAACCACCCCTACACTTCCCCAGAAACTATGATCTTCAAATTGTTATCCTCTTCACTGTGCAGCATCTACTGATGGGCCGTGTTACATAACAGAGTCTTTCACTAAGTGTACAATTAGTCCATGTGCAAACACAGCTTATATAACCTGAAAATTTAATGGGAAAAGGATCTGTCAGCTTACATGGGGTGACTGGAGGTTCCCACACCTGATCGGAGACCAGATTATCTTTGGGTGTCAAATCGTCTGGTAATTCTGTCTAAAAGGACCTCCTCCACCTGGAGTGGGTGACTGATAACCCATAGTAATCTTTCAGTGAGGTTCAGGTGCCCCTTTCCTATTACTAATGAGCCGAAGTAGGATAAACATAAAAAGCACTGTGGGTGTTTCAGAACTAGTAGTTTGAAAAAGAGGAAGGCAGTCTTTTTGATCTTTGTCTATGTGTTTATGATCTAAAATTTAGAGCCCATCCAATGATATTTGTGTTTTGTCATTTATTTAGCTCCTGTTGGCTGACTAAGAAAATGTAGAAAGATCCCTGTTCTGAAAACCTACAAACACTGCAGTTACAGTTTCATTCAAAATTTCATCTACCTTCACTGCTGCAGCTGTTTTCATCAAGCCTTTTTAAAAATTGAAATATGTATTTGTGACCTATCTTTAAAGATCTATGTCTTCAGCAGGAACCAGCAGGCTTAAGGTTGAATACCAAATAAAAAGAAGTCAGAGCACACTAAAAGATGCACTAACATAGCTGCTTTTCATGGGATTTACTGACTAACAAAATATAGAATATAGAAATCCTTCACCTTTAAAAACACATTTGATTGAGAGTTCTTGATAATGAAGAAGCCTTGCTTTAATGTACTGCCACTGTCTCCTTCCTGGACAATAACAGATTGACTTTCTAAGCACTTCCCTCAGACTCTGAGTCTTCTACGCCACCTACTGTATTTACCAGTCATTTCCTCACCTGGTTTGTTCATTGGTGAATTCCACCTCCCCTCTGGTCTCCTCGTAGTCCACCCCAGCCTTGGCACTGCCATCCTCCGTATGGTATGGCACAGCAACGGTGCCCCTGGAGCCGGAGTTCCTCACCACTGTCACCGTCAGGGTGCCTGTGCTCTCACTCACCCGCAGCACCCGCTGACCAAAGGTGAAAATGCCAGCGTGGTCGTCATCCAAGATAGTGATGGTGGCGACCAGTGGCTCCACTAGTCTGCCCTTGGGTGGAGTTCCTGTCCCCTCATTTCCACCTTCTTCTAACCTCAGTTTCTGAAGACGCACAAAGAAGTGCTCATCCTCCTCAAAGATGTCATCATCCAAGATCCCAACCTGGAGAGTGCAAAGTACAGGACGGTCATTCTCCTCATGGATGGAGATTCTTGAAACTCACTTCAAAACAACTTTCAAAAACCAACAAAGAGAGCTTTGTATCAGGCTATCTTTGCAAATGTCACTTATGTTTTTAACTAAGACGACTGCCTTTCGCAGTCCCCTTTACTTGCTCACCTTGATCTCTTTGCGGGTCTCCCCTGGCTTAAACACCAGGGTTCCTTCAGTGAATTCGTAGTCTGCCCCAGCATTGGCAGAGCCATTTTCTGTGCAGTAGTCCACATAGAAAGTATTCTGACCTGTGCCCCCATCAAGGATCACCCCGATACTCAGAGAGCCACAGTTCTCAGTGCACTGGTACTGAGCACTCTCAAAGCATATGTGCGAGCATGTGGCCTTGTCAGCATCTTGACCTCTTGAGCGCCGTGTGTGCTCGGCTGCATGTTTCTTTAATATGTTACCAGCACCGATCATCATGCGTGTTGCCTGGACACGGTAGAAGGCGCGGCTCTTCTTCTGGTGGATCAGGGCAGAGTAGTTGGCCATCTCAATCAGCTGGTCAAGGTCTTTGTCTGGATGTTTCTCCTTCAGGTCTTTAAGGATGCGGACCACCTATACAAGAGAGGAGACTGCTTGTAAAGTGCATTTTGCCAAATGTTAAAACACAAACTGCTCAGTGTTGCCCTTTACAACATAGTTTGTAAGTTGTAACTACACAAGCTGTGTGTGCAGTAGGGTCCTGCAGAGTCCCATTGGAGTTTCTTGGGACAAAACTTTGTAGACTAATGAATAGATCTGTATCGACAAAAACTTTGGGAACTCAAACTCATACTACATGGCCTCCTGCTGATCAACTTCCTGCTGTTCAGACTCCTGCTGTCTGTGCTCCTGCCATTCAGACTCCTGCTGGGATTGAATCCTACTAGACTCAGGAAACCTGATATTCCCCCTAAATTTCCACTGAGTAGCTTCAAAGTGACATTAGAACCACCAGCGGTCCTGAGAAGGTAAAAGCTGCTCCCCCTGCTCAAAGTTGTCTTCCCTCCCTCACACCATTTTAAAAATACCATAGAGGCGTTCTTTCCTCTAAAACAGTATTTCTCCATGAGCCACACGTCCTTTTACCTCATCTTTGTTCTGGTCCAGTTCATTGCCTGTCTGCACAGAGACCGTCACACTAGAGGAGTTTCCAGGGCACGAACTGCCATCTGACAACTTTCCATCCATGATCACGTCAATGCCTTTGGGTGCAAGGTCACCTTCCATTTCCACCACAATGCCATGCCGCTTGTCAGCACGGTAGCGCTTGTGCATGTATTTGTAGAAGAGCAGGCGACGGTCAGCAATCCAAGCCAAGATCACACACACCGGAAAGTAAAGCAGCGTCACTATGGCCTCCCACACCTGGCAATACAGGCAATGTGAGCATTACATGATTTACACACTTGATTTATTAGAAGAAACAGCCAAACATATACAGTCATCAGAAACACACCTCCACAATCCCCGGTGAGATGACAGCCAGTATGAGGTAGAGCCAAACGTAGGCAAAAATACTCCAGAAAGCCGTAATAAAAAACACACGCAGGTGTTTGATCTTGCGAGACTCTCCATCAGGGATCACCCACACACACAGACCAATTATCACAAACATATTGAAGGCAGCGCTGCCCACTATGGTGCCCGGGCCGAGCTCCCCTGCATCAAAGTTGTGCCCACACACCTGTCAGGGTGAAACATTTGAGCGACAAGAAAGACAAACATCACAAAGGAGCAAATCAAAATTTAACGCTAACTGGAAGTGAATCCATCAAAATATAAAACATAACATAACATATAACAAAAAAGTTAAGACCACACTCACAATGAAAGACAACTATTTCTCGTGTGAGGATATATGTACCTCAATAACAGAAAGCAGGATCTCTGGCGCAGAGGAGCCCAGGGCCATGAGTGTGAGGTTGGACACTGTCTCATTCCAGATTCTCACTGTGGTTACTGTAGTCTCTCCGTTAGGTTTGGTGATGGTCACCTCCTTCTCCTACAAGGACAAACGTTTGCGAAATCGCTGAACCCATGTACATATGTTTCCTTTCCTGCAATCAGTATCAATGTCATAGTATGATAAGATTCAAAATACGTTTTATTCATTTATAAAATCTCATATTATGCAGTTTAGAAGCATCAAGACTGAACTTAATTAATAGTTACAGTTCTACAGTTCAATCTTCAACATGCCTGTCATTAGCTGTAGTGACTTTATTTCAATATTAATTTTATGGCTATGTGGAATAATAGCATAAAGAATTTGTGCTATTATTTATGCAATTCTCAAGTCAGTAACAAATTGAGGGAGCAGAATGTGACCAAAGAACTAAGTTCAATAATACCTGAGAGGTGATGACCTCTATGGACGCCATGAAACGGTCTGCTATGATGGACACACCCAGGAACAAGTACATGAGAGAGAGGAAGTAGATGATAGCTCTCCCCGCCTGCTCCCCCAGTGGAGGGTTGAGCGGTAGCCACACTGGCAGCAGGATACCAGGTTTACACACCACAACGCCCGAACACGTCCGCTTTCCAGACGCTGTAGAGTTTCCCAAGGGCTGAGGCTGCTCGGGGCCAGACGCTCGCTCCATGACCTGTGGCCTGAAGGAAGTGCAGGGGTGGGCCAGGAGGAGCAGCGAGAAAAAGAGGAGGAGGGGTGGGGAAAGGTGAATGGGGAGGGGTCCCATGATATCCCTGAGCCAGGAGGAGCACGGTGGTCACTGGGGGAGCAGCTGGGTCAAAAGACTCTCCTAGAGACACAGAGGTACACATTATTTTATACACAGGCATATTGAGTAAAGAGATAAAACAAATTTGCAGCACATGTTAGTTTAGATTGTTTCTGTCTAAAGAATCTTTTCATTTTATAGAAGCAAAGTGATTCTGAGAGAAAACTAAAAAAAAAACGTCTACTTCTCATCAGTCTTGGCTGTATTGCATTTAGTGCTGACTGGCAATTGTTAGCACACTAACATGCTAAATTTTGATAACAAGCATGGTGAACATTACACCTGTTAAACATCAGCGTGTTAGCAATGTCATTTTGAGAATGTAAGCATGTTGATATAAGGGTTTCAGACACTGTACAAGAGCCATTTACCTACTAGACCCACTTAAGGCGGCTTTTCCAAGAACCAATGTGAGATGTAACAATGCCCTAAAAGGGGCCTATTTTTAAATCTGCACCACCTCAGCGTTTTGTGTAAAAATACACCGAAACCATCAGAACACTGGCTGTAAAAATCTCTCTGCACACGGGGGTGATAAAGAGAAAAACCTAAGCTCCTATTCAAAGCATAATATCTTCATCCTGTAAAATTCAAACATAAAGCTACAGCATAGTATCATTGTTAGTTCTGTCAGTTTTGTGATTAATTTGAGTATTAAATGTGCATTACCACCACCTGCCTCTTTCCCTTCTCTTATGGCAGGCTTATGCTTGGACTGTCCTGCACACTCAGCCAGGATACAGTTTGTTTTGTTTTTTATCATTGCCACCAGCACAAAGGTTTGTTATTAGAAGTTAAAAGTAAACTGACCCAACTGAGTCATCTCAACAGCATATCAAAATGACCTCTGAGAAACTAAAGCCAGGTCGTTAAGCCATGCAGCTCCGGTGGTTAACATTATCTGGCACTAATCACTGAACCTTGGTGATAAGAATGACTCAGCGCTAATTTACGGCTGAGACAGAGTTTTTCTGTCTGCGGCGCTGTGTCAGTATCTCTGTGGACGCTTTTGAAGGCATGTTTTGGGCAAACGTCTGGAACGTCATGGAAAAAAAGCCACTTAAGATGCAGTTACTACTGCGGCAGATGGACAGGTTTGTTATGTCAGCTAATGTTAAAATGATACCTGAAAATAAAAAGAGAAACATATTTGTTAAATATCCAAGAAATCTATAGCAGTTGTAATAAATCATTAGCCCTTAGTCTAACCTTAATCTGTCCTCCTTGACACCTGTCACTCGTAGGCTGCATGAGTAACCCTTGTGTGTACCAACATAACTTATTTATTGGTCTTATAACTAATCACTGGGTCATGATGTTACCACACATTCTAATGTTTTTAAAGACCCATCTCAGTCACATTTCCTCTATGAAATATAACATTTTCTGAGATAACTTCATACAGTGACACAGTATTTTTGATTGAAAAAAACACTTCATTAATAACCACGGCCAAGACACAAACAGTGTTCGTATCAGATAAACACAACATGTGTTGATGAATTTTCATCTTTTTTTGTTTTTAAATGAGGATCACTGGCTACCTGATAGCTGAGGGGTTAGGGTGTGTGTACCACATGGGTGCAATGACCTGAGCAGCAGGTCCTTTGTTGGACTCCTGGCTGGCTGGACAATTTATGTCACTCCCCCAACTTAAGTTCCTGTCTCTTGTCACTGCAGCTGTCCAATAAAAAAACTTATTATTATAACTTATTATTATTAAATTAAAATTAAATTATCCCAATATCCTCATCAATCATTCTGGATTAAGGGAGAACTTAACAGTGTCAAAGCACAATTGTGTCAAGTTAAAGTGTAGTTTACAGTGTGAGCTCATCTGAGGATGTATGGATGTGAGTACAGCAGGACAGTGGAGAGCCTTCAGTCTCTAACTCCACCTGGGCCCACCGCCTCCATGCCACTTGCACAGGTGACACTGCACTATTGTGTACTGTCAGTTGAAACAGATACTTGGGTGCTGCATCTTTGATGCAGCCTGAGCTCTGCCAGCTCATTATGGAGTTGTGATTCAGAAACACAGCCCAGAGGGCTTGCTGCATCGCATTTCACTTTCCAAGGCCTGCTATGGTTACCACGACCTCAGACAGAGGGCCACCTTACACCAGTGGATGCTGATGGGGGGTAGGCTCACCAAAAATAACTTCCTCAATGTTCATATTTGGAAAACAACAGTTCACAGAGCAGAGATATGTGCGGCAAGACAGGCCATCAACATAGTAATAGTACAATACATCTTCCTGTCAGTCAGTTCTTCTTTGATGGCTTCATTAAAATGTCTGGGCTGTAATGAGAGCACCAGCCTTGTTTCCACCAAAACAGTCAGCACTTTCACATGAGACCTGCAATATGCAACACACACAGACACAAACACTCACAACACACCACCTAAACAAAGCGGATAGGTATTAACCGAATGCTTCAACACTGTTACAGAATTACTACCTGAGCCGAAGGAGACAGACTTTACAAACATCATGTATTATATCTGAGCAAGAGTCTTTAGAGTCTTATGCCTGTGTGGCATGACTAAGATCCAAAAGCAGACTTGTCCCGCATGGTAAGTGGTGAATGATCTGAAATGCAGCAGTGCCAGTGTGGGTAGTACAGTATATGAGTGCTAGCTAATCAAGAAGCTGGAAGAGCTGGATGCATTATTGATTAGTGCATTCACCTAAATATAGCAGGGTATCTTTTCCTTTCATGTCACCTACAAGTAGCTCTGTAAACATCATTCAGATGAAGAGCCTGGCAGATTTATCAGCCAGACATAAAGGGAGTACTTCTTAGGCTTTCCAGTTGAGAAATTGAGTAAACAGGGCGATACATTGGCGGACTACTGCCACTCCTCGCCCTCATCTAAATACATCAGAGTTTTTCCTCTGCAGTGACACTGATTCAAGTCAGTTCCTTTTGATTTTCTTCCAGGAAGGATGTTTACTGGGTGTTTCAAGATCAAACTGTTATTTCAAAAGGAGGAAAAAGCATAAAAAGCTGAAGGTAATGAACAACATAAAGAGCAAAAAAGAAAAAAAATCTCCCACTCTCTTCTTACAAGCCTTTCTTATGCCTGGGGGAAGGGGGTCATGAGGTGTCGACAGGTCTGTGGTCTATGTGTCCACTTCTCGTACAGGAACAACGAGCTGGGTGACAGCTCATCTCCCCTTACTGCCTCTGACACTGCCGCTATCAGTCAGCACCACCGATAAGTGATTGCCTGGGGTCATCTTACACTGATAGGAGTGCCACCGAAAAAGGGAATTAGCACCTGTAAGAGTTTAATATTTCCTGCTTGTACCCTGATGGTGGAGTACAGTCAGATGAGGGGATGCTGCTTTTGCCACGCAGAGCACTGAGGTGTGAGAGCAAGACAGAGAAGAATAGTTCAAGCATCGATAACAGGAAATAAATGTACTCTTATATAAACTTGACCATTACAAAAAAAAAGACACTGCTCCTGATGCTTAACTCCCACATAGTTTGTGACTTTATGTCACACGACTAATTATCCCAGTTTAGCCAAACTGTGAGACTCAGAACTGGTAAAGTGACAGGCAGATGGGCTTTTGTTGCGTTTTCTTGTTCATCAGTGCAGACACCGCACAGTAACCATCACCTACACAACCAATGTAACCTGCAGCTGAGTCAGTTGATCTTACCCATTTGGTTTCAGGAAAACTTTGTAAACCAACAAGAATTGTTTTTCCCAAAGGAATCACAAAGACAGTTAATGAATTTGTTCCCATTTCACAGTGCATTCAGAAGTAAGGAGCTGAAAGGTATCTGTGTTAACACACACACACACACGCACGCACATCATCAATCACCAATCCATCACCAAAAGAAGGAAACTGCACTGACCACGCAGCTTGAACATTAACCTGAATGCAGATTGACAAAGATCGCCTTTCCACGATGTAAGCTCTCTGCACAGGTAAACCAATAACATACCATGTATCAATTTCACAGCCAGCCAATCAAAACCCGTGTTTGTACTTAATCTTAAACGCTCAGTCACCCAGTGAAGCCCCATGCTAAAATTCAGAGAGCAGAAGGTCTCAGTCATCAGTGTAACATTACTGCAGCTCTCCACAAACACAAAAGTTAATGTATACATGAGTGATTCCACTGCCAATCACAGCTTATCAATGGCTCTTCTGCTGGCTGCTACCACAGGGTGTCACCTAAGACAATATGTCCCGGTGCATCTTAAAGAATCGAGGTGTAAGGTGTCATTCCTAAGTGAATTAGACTGAAATGCTATAAACCAAATTCAGCAATCACCAGACACCAACACCCCTGATCAGTTCAACACCCAAACTGACTTTTCAGGCAACCTGAGACAGTCAGGTCAGGTATTTATTTGTATGATCAGAAGGCAAGTGTAGTTTGTAGCTACTGTAAAAGTCAGCTGCTGAGAAAACTACTAAGTGAGAGTCAACTAAAACAGTAACGCTGTGGGCCAGAACGAAACACTGAGCGTGAAGCTGCTGAGACACTCGGCAGGGCCAGGTCATAATTCTCTGTGGTTTCATCATTCAGTTCATTATTAATATGAAAATACAGATTATAACAACTTTAAATAACTCTTCTAGTGAGTTCCAACGTTTAAAAAAATGAATGCGAGACCAATTTAAATTTATAACAAAGGGAAATAGTCCAAGAGTTTTTTTTTCTCTTGGAGGTGTGATGGACTACACTTCCAAACCATCTTCCCTACAGAAGATTCACCCTTGGTTTTTACAAGTACATTATAAAACACATCCAGTACAGCACAAGAACATCCGCTCAAGTTATGCACAATTCAAGGCAGTTAGACAGTCTCTCTGTCTCACAGTCTCTCTGTCTCACAGTCTCTCTGACTGTTTCTCTGTCTGACTGTCTCTGTGTTAGCAGTTTAAAGTAAAGAAAGGAAAGGGATCTGTCCCTTTAATAAGTAACACAGGGCTTTGGCTTGCTGCTATGGGTCTGTTAATGAAGCAGATGAATCAGAGTGTAAGATAATCCACCAGGCCACACAGACAGACAGACAGACAGATAAAGACTGGGCCAAACCACAATGCGGCATTAAAAGTATCCCGTAGAGGTTTCATCGTAAACAAACATGGCTTTGTTTACATTCAACATTTCTCACTTTTTACCACTTAAAGCTGGACTGTGCTAACACAGTAACACATCCGAAGCCAAAGTGAATCCACAGGGATAAATCTGGTCTGATCTTGACTAGGAGTTTGTCAATTTGAAAGAAAAAAAGATTGATTTAGATGAACAGTGAAGCTAATCTGTCTCCAGGGTAAAACAACCCACTCTGTTGTTGTACTGCATGAGAGCAAGAAAAACCAGAGTCAAATTCCTTGTTTGTACGCACAAACTTGGCCAATAAATCTGATTCTGATTCTCCCAAATTCTTCAGCTAATATTTAGTTTTAGATTAGTACAAAATTAATTTTTTTCTGTAATATTACTGATACCTTTCATTAAATAGGAATATTTGTCACTTCTTTAATAATTTGTTCCATGCCTTTGGGGTGTCAAAAAATTTACAATAACTTTTTATATGTGTGTGTAACCCAGAATGCCTGTAGGTGATTAATATCAGTCTTGTCAAATGAAGTAATGCAACATTTTGGAGAGTTTCCCATAAATCCTGGTCCTACAGAGAGAGCATATGCAAAGCGAACCTGGGTTTGTTAAACAGTTGTCTGGTTAAGTTGTCTCCATTACATTACATTTTCCAAAGTCTTTGCAAATGTTTAAAGAATTTTCCCAACATTTCTCACGCAAAGGTTTAGTCATGTTAGTCACTGGACACAGGAGCCCATGCAAGAATGCACTTAAATTTTAACAGACTTTAAACACAGAGCCTGTTATGAAGGTCAGCACATCACATTTCAGCTTGAGCAACTGGATCCAAACAGGAGCCTGAAGTCATGGTTTCAGTTTCCATGATTTATTTCAAAACAAATCAAAACTACTAAAACTACTATTTCTGGGCAACTCAGAGGTATAAGATTGTTTTCACTTTACACGTTCCTACTGTGTTTTTTGTAAAATGATTGCTTCCTTTACCCAGGCTGGGTACAGTACAGTTAGATGGATGATGGCGACAAGAGGAGATGTGGAAATATTTTACTTATGCACCTTCCCATAGCTCACTTAGCTCAAAGTTTTCTGACTTCTACATGTAGTTTTGTGCATTTCTTCAAAGACCACTGCGATCTTAAACTTTTCCAAATGTGACCTCTGGACTAAGGTAACATTAGCAGCATCTCTGCGCTGTGTGAAGTCACTCAGTGTTTAAATTAACTACACTGGCTCAATCAGTATCCCAGAGGAATGAATTGGTTTTTAAGAAGTCTGCGTACTGTAGCGGCAGGGCACAGACAGGCCAAGTCGTGCAGTCTCTATTCCCTCTGTGTCCACGAGGTCAAAATTACCATCAATCTGGACAGCAGCAATACAAGCTTGGCTGAGCACAAGTTTTAGTTTACAGCACGATGGGCATGCTGCCATGCTGTTCAGCTCCTCGAGTGTAGTGATCTACTTTCAGTGGCCACAGTTCAGCTCTATTTCTCTGACTCGTGTCTGTTTAATGGTGAATATTTGCACAGAATTTCACCTGACAAAGGTTTAAGGACCGAAACATTAGTGGGTGCAAGTGATGGACAGCATGCAGAATTTTTGGGTTCTTTTAATACAATGATCCTATAACCTATAATAGCACTCCTACCAATTAAACCTAAAAATGACAAGTTCTATTCTTGTTCTTATCAAAGTAACTCATGAAAACCATAAATGTTTCTTCACTGATAAAAACGCTGTGGCTTTGATCTACATGCTTGAAAATCCTGAGTGACAAGAGGTGAGGTTGACAACAGGCCAGTATCTTTGCTAAAGATAAAATTATTAGCTGATTGACAGAAAAACAATTGGCAACTACTTTGATAACTGATCATCAATACCATCAGGGAGACTTCTCATTAATCCCCAAATTATTCTGCAGTACAACAACCTTACACATGCAGAGTCATGAAGAACTATGCTCAGAGACAAGAACAAAGAGTCCTGCAACAGGTGGTCTGTCCCCCTCAGAGCCCTTATATTAGCATCATGGAGTCAGTCTGGGATGACAAGAAGACATAGAGACACTGAGGCAGGTTCTCCAAGATGCTGGAACAACCTACCTGCAGAGTACCATGATAAACTGTGTGCAGGTGTACTGAGGAGAATGACTGCTGTTTCAAAGACAAAGAGTGGTCACAGCAGATCTTCTACTTCCTGCACTTTGTATGAAATTATTTTCAAAACCCTTCTCACTTTAATTTTAGTGCCTAAAACATTTGCACGGTAGTGTCACCTCACCCAACCCTACTTCATACACCCAAGGGTGATTTCAGGTTAAGTATGAATGACATCCTGCGACATTTCAGAAGAGGCCACTTCAGATCTGAATGGTGATCAGAGAGCTCAGCATCTCCCTCCTTCTCTGAGGGAAACAATCCATTTGACATCTCTAAGCCAATCTCGTCTCGAGTCACTCTGCCTCCTCTAACAACGACACACACACTTCCTTCTCCTAAGATTTCTCAATGTAAGCCTCACTGTAAAGGGGGAGGCAGGTGGACAGAGAGAGCGGCCGCATGGGGCCGGAGGTGAGGTGGACAGAAAGGGGGCGACGTACGACTGACAGCCAGGAGACAGCAGCTCCTGAGGTTTCCATTACCTGAGACACACTGCCCAGCCACTGGCAGCCCTGTCACCTTAGAAGGGACAGCATTCTCAACTTCAGTATGAACCCAGACAGGGACACCTGTTATGCAATATTTAAGATACTGTCAGAAACATCAATAACAGACAGAACATATAAACATACACTGCTATCATGTGCAGGGATGAAAGTATTCAAATCCATTACTTAAATGTACCCGCACAACAATATGAAAATACTCCATTACAAGTAAAGTCCTGCAAAAGTAAAACAACTTGATCTGCACTAAAATGTCCCTGATTGGTATATTAATATCTATAACATCATCTGGTGATGTTACTGCTGTGTATAACACAGCAGAAAATGGAAGCACTCAAATAACACAAGTTCCTCATAATTACTTTCCACCACTGATCGTATGCACAAACACTGCCTGCACTTCGCAGCGACTGCACCATTGCCAGACTCTAACTACCTGACTCCTGTGAGGAATCTCTAATCTTTGAAATTGTATTTTTTGTAATACGTTAAGAGGGGTACCACTACTTACTACCCAGTCTAAGTTAATATATTGCTTATAATGTTCATTAACTGGGTGACATCATATGGTAAAGTAACCAGAAGAGAAAAGTCAACAAACCACTAACTAATATTTCCGTTGACAACGTGTTTTAACATCTCAGATGCAGATGTAGTGGATGTCTGTCTTCACCATGACCGCCTGAATTCAGGACAACAATCTAGTTCAGAACAACAAAATGTTAACAAAATGTGCAGAGGCAGCCAGCAGGCCTGAACACACAATGGACTAGGGAGTCAATGAAAACAAAACAGACCCCCACAGACACTAACTCTCCTCTGCCGGTCACTCACTCACTCACTCACACACACACACACACAGACTGGTGAATACTATCCATTACAGCATGTACACTGCTAAAGACATACAGTATAATAATTGTTCAAGAGGAAATAAATTACAGGTATTTACTGTGACTGACAGCTAAAACACAGTACTCCATCATTTCTCTGATCCTGATCTATGTGGTAGGGGATTGTGGCCTTCATCCGTACATCATAGCAGCATTATACATCAGTAACAAAATGAGGTGCAGTAATCTAACTCACCCAGGCTTAAGGGGACCCATCCATAGGTACTGACTTCCCCAAGTCAAGTGGATGAAAAGGTTTGAAGAGGGGAGTCTGATCAACTATACAGTTTTACTGCTGGACTGTAGAGGAAACGTGAGAGAAACGTGAGGTGTAGTATAGCCCTTTGTCCTGTGGCACCTGAAGTTGGCGAGCATATCGGTGCCTGCATACAATTCTGCAGCATTGGTTTACCACATACGTGGGGAGGAGGTTGCATTTCAGGATAAGTGTCAGTGAGTGTTAGTGGTGGACTGCTTGGATTTAGTTTATGAACCCCAACACATATTGTCTTCCCTGTGCTTAGACGCCGCCATAGACAAGACGCTCCTAAGACAAAAACTGTTCACTGCAAACAACTTGCAAATTATTATTTTAGAATATGGATTAACCTGCTGATTGTGTTCTTGAATAACTGTTTTTCCTTATAAAAAAAATGAAAAAGTGAAAAATTCCCATCATAATTTCCAAAAGCTTGAGACACATTTACAAAGATGCCAGCAGTTCAAAACCGAAAAAGACAAAACATTCACGTCATAAAGTGACTCAAAAAAAATCACATAGAATAGAACAGGATACAGTAGCTGCTGATTAACTGCAAACTAATGAATCATGTCACTAACAATTTCAGCTCTATGAGTAAATCTATTAATAACCAACAAAATACATTTTGTATAACAAAGACAATCCGTTCAAATGTCCACAGTCTATTGCTTTTGCTGTGACTCTATTTAATTATCGTAAATAGTCTGTTTTAGTGTTCTGTCATCTACCTATACAAATATTATAACTCGGCGTAAGTGACTTATTTCTAAAATATGAGAAACACCAGAGGGCACCGCACACCATACAGGAAGGACGCAAAAAAAAGGCAAAAACCCAATCAATTTTTAGGATGCTCCTGTGAAAAGTGATACAAATGATATCATGCACGTAATCAAATATAATGGACTGGCACTGGGGGTGTATCTGCAGTCAACACCTCCTGTCTCACACATCACCAACTCTTTAACGCAGCTGCGGGCAGCCAGTGCTGCCGTGGATACAAGAGATGGGCGAGCGGGATGCAGCATGTGGTGATGCCAATCTGCTAAATGAATGATACTTTTTCTATATCAGCTGAATGTCAGCTCTGAAGTTCAGCCCTAATCAGAAAATATCAGGGACAAAGCAGAGTGAGCTTTCAGAATAAAATCAATGGGACCTTAAGTGTACAGCAGGAACACACATCAGTGCACTCTCTTTAGGACATTAAGACAGGTGGCTATCCAGTTTTCATTTCTTCATTCAGTCTTAAGAAACTGGCAGAAAATGCTGCTGTTTGAGGTTTCACAAAACAGCCAAGCCGAGCATTGTGGAGCAGGCTGAGGCATGGACCGCCATGGACAGTCGTAGCTTCAGCTCTGTTTTCAAGCATCAACCAAATATTATAGCTTCTGCAGATTCCAGTGCTGATGCATATAAACAATTGTGCAGGCTTGATGAAACAAACAAACAAACAAACAAACAAACATACAAACAAAGTTCTTAGATTGGACTTAACACGATCACACTCATGTTTTCTGTTTTTGTTAACTGTTTTACTGACTTCACAAGTTAGCTCTTTCAATTTATTGGCAGAATTATAACTACCTGTTCTCCTTTGCAGGATTCACTGAGACATCTTACAGAGGTGACCCTCTATTTATTTCAAATCAGTTGTTTTTTGTTGTTGTTGTTGTTGTTGTTTTTTTTTGTTTGTTTGTTTGTTTGTTATCAATTAAATCTACAGATGGGTCACGAGGGCGTCGCCTTCAGCAGTCTCCCAAAATGCAAGTTTACCCGGCGCACACGCGCCTCTGTCCTTCCCTCCCTTCGTCTCTTACCTTCTCCTTCTCCTTTATGGCACGGCTCCACCACAGGCTGGCATTGTTTCTGAAAATCTGAAAACACACGCCCGGTAAAACTATCCCCCGCTTCGAAACACAGCTGAACTCAGAGAGTGAACTTTCCCGTTAACTCACATCTGCCGTTAACTAACAATGGTGATGCTGCGAGCTCATGTGGGGGGAGTGACGTGCTGCTTTTACGGTCTCCTCTCAAGTTCCCGCTCTGGATGTTGTGGAGCTGTAAAAACACTGATTTTAAGTGTTTGTGGTCGGATATAATGACAAACAAATATGTGTACAGTTGCCACTGTGCATTATGTGGGATCAAGCGTCAAGCTGCTGTTTTTTTTTTGTTTTTTTTTTGTTCCAGCAACAAGTCGGAGGAATCAGTGGTTTACTTTGTGTCTTATTACATTTATCAGAACATCTCGTCCGTTGTTTTCGAGAGCACCTGAAAGCAGCACAGGCAAGGTAAAGTGCGCAGCTGCGAAGCTAATTTCTGTAGTAGGTGGACTGTTTCATCTGGTCACTGTGCAACATACAGTGCTGCTTGAAAGTTTGAGAACCAACCAGACTTGGTCAAAGTTTTCGTTAAAAAAAAATCTAAATAACCTTATGAAATGAACCTCCAAATTCCAATTTGTAAATCAGGCCTTCCAAATAAGGAACGCATAGGAAAAAAAAGACATACATTTTCATTATTTACTCAACAAAAGTAATTTATCTCTCAAAAACTGAAAATCTGCTATGTGCAAAAGTATGTGAACCCTTTTAGCTCGTGGCACCCCCTTTTGCAGCCATTACTTCAACCAAACATCTTTTGTAACCACTAAACAGTGTCTCTAATCTGCCTATGGGGATTTTTACCCACTCCTCCTTGCAGAACTCAGCCAGCTGAGAAAGGTTGGAGGGACATCTGGCATGTACCGCTTCAGATCTTGCCACAGCATTTCTATGGGATTGAGGTCCGGACTTTGACTGGGCCAATCCAGAGTGTGAATCTTCTTTCTTTTAAGTCATTCCTTGGTCATTTGCTGGAATGCTTTGGGTCATTGTCTTGTTGCATAATCCATTTTTGTCCCAGCTTCAACTTCCTGACTGATGGCAGGAGATTATTGTCAAGAATTTGTTTATAGGTCTGGGAATTCATGATTCCCTGGATAATATGGAGGTGTCCAGGTCTGGAGGCAGAAAAGCAGACCCAGACCTTCACATTTCCACCATCATGCCCCATTGTTGGGAGGGGGTTCTTTTCTTGATATGCAGTGTTGACTTTTCTTCAAACATGGCGCCTGTGATTGTGACCAAATAATTCAATTTTGGACTCATCTATCCAGAGAATAGACTTCCAGAAGGCCTCTGGTTTGTCCAAGTGCTGTCTTGCAAAGTTTAAACGGGCAACTTTGTTCTTTCTTGAGAGCAGAGGCTTCCTTCTAGCAACTCTCCTATGAATGCCATGTCTGTTCATTTGTCGCCTGATTGTAGACGCATGTACATTTATCCCAGATGCTGCCAGAGTGGTCTGTAACTCTCTAGAGGTGATGTGTGGGTTGGCCTTTATCTGATTTATTATTTTTCTGGTGCTTCTTGGTGAGAGTTTTGATGGCCGTCCACCTCTGGGCGGAGTTGCAGTGATGCTGAGTGCCCTCCATTTGTAAATGATTTGTGTTACAGTGGATGGATGGAGCTAGAATCTTTTGGAGATGGTCTTGTTCTTCCTAATGTCCTCTGACGTCTCCTTTCCTCTCTGTATTGTTGATCTGTATGCTTCAGGCCTTGGCACAGCAGTGGTTTGGTTGGTTTCCTCTCTCTTTTAATCAGTGCTGCTCAAAACCTTTCCTAAGGATGTCTCATTTGATTGGTCAGCTTAACTGATTACTTGAGCACCCACATGTTTCACCCGAGTCTATTACCGACTTGATTTTACCAATGCAGCTGGGGTTCACTTACTTTTGCACATACTCTGATTCCATGTTTCACGTAGTCTGCTGGCTACTGACACAGTTCCCTCAGAACAAGTACATGGAATTGATATACATAAATCTGACATTTCATTTATAAAAGCACGACTGTAAGTGGTGTAACTGTGCAGGAGTTATTCCTCAGAGCATAGTTTCCACTGAGGGTTTCAGGTTGAAATTTACAGCAAAACCTTTATTAACATTTTTCTCCTGAGTGGCCAGCTGCCAAAATCCAGGGGACAGAGGATCTGAGCTGATGCATAAATTGACTGGCTACACTTACCTGAACTGTTTGGCCCTATCTTTTTGTTTTTCACTGGTGGTCAGACAAAAAAGCTAAATGAATGTGTTCCCCTTGTCTTCAGGGATTAATCATTTCAATATTTTCTGATATTTGATAGACCAAACAATCAATCAAATTTGCTCAGATACATTTATCATTAAGTACCAGATATCTATCAGTTAACTTCATACACAGTGCATCTCAGTACACCTGCACACAGCTTATCATGGTACTCTGCAGGTAGGTTGTTCCAGCATCTTAGAGAACTTGTTCTTGAACAGTTCCTCTGTGGATTTAGTCTGTCTCAGTGTCTTTCTGTCTTCATGTGATCCCAGACTGACTCCATGATGTTGAGATCAGGACTCAGTGGGGGACAGACCACCTGTTACAGGACTCTTTGTTCTTCTGGTCTCTGAAGATAGATCTTTATGACTCTGGCTGTGTGTGGGGTTGTTGTTGTACAGTATAAATTTGGGACCAGTCAGACATCTCCCTTATGATATTGTGATGAATAAGAATCCAACAATCTAAAGTGTCTATAACTTTGGCACAAAGCTGAAAATGCTGACATGTTTACAATGTAAGAGTTGTCTTTCTCTCTGCGGTGCAGCGTGATATGATTGTTTAAATGTGAGCAAAGTGCCTGAATTTATTTTTTCCATCAGTCCACACATGCTGCCAAAGTGACTACTCTCAGATACTTTGTAAATGTGCTATAAAGGACACCCTTTCTACAGTAAATGGCTTATAAATTGTACCTATATTTGTTTTATTAGTGGTGGTTGAAACATATGCTAATGCACTGTAGAGTATTTTAAGCTATTGGAAGGGGTATATTTTGGGTTTCTGTGTTGTGAAAAATCCCACTGGCTGATATTATCCTTTCTATTTGGGAATTGTGCAGGTATAAGTGTTGGTAATGGTATGGTAATAAATGCTTGTGGTTATCTCTCTTTCTTATAAACCACCAGATAGTGTGTATGTACTGAAATCATGCATCTACATTTACAGTATTTTTCAGACAGCTTCCAGAAATACTCAACTCTGAATAAAGAAAACTGCCTGTTTTATTATAAACCAGTGTATAAGTGTTAAGTATTCTTAAAAACAACAAACCTAGATTCCTCCCTCCTCCCTTTATTAAAAACAAAGACTCAAAGCAAATGAAAAAAAAAAAAAATTAAATCACTTTTAACAATCAGCATAAAAATGAAAGAAAAAGACTAATGTCCCTAGTGCATTCCAATCAAAGCTATAATAACTAGAAAGTAAGTGTTCATTAGATTGATTAGACTGAGTGTGCTAGCAACTGTGCCTGCATTGCAGGTTTTCAGTAGGGTTCAGCCTAGGAGCTGGTTTTGATTGGTTTGACAATCACTGAGCTGCAGGCGAACAGAGTGGGGAAAAACGCATTCAGGAAATTATTCTTCAGTCGGTGCAGGAAGTGGACGTATCTCACTCCAGCTCCATAATTAGAGAACACATGCGACACCTGCAGGCCAACACAGAGACATGCAGTGAAAAATGTGGACACACAGAGGTGACTGCACCTGTCAGGGGACACACTAACTCACCTCTTTCCAAGTGTGTGAGTAAACGCTGAGGTCTTCAGTGGGCTTGACGGTGTGCTCGGAGATCACCGTGGTTTTGTCCGCACCCAGTAACTTTACATGCAGCTCGTAGATGGACTCGTGCACCTGACTCTCCTCGTACCTGACAAAGCAACAGATAATTAAAAGTTTATAGAGAAGGTGCTTCAAGAAATTACAGTTAGGAGCTCTGCAATTTTTTTTTCTTTTTTAAAGAACTGTTTTGTGCATTTTTGCCTTTATTGACAGAAACAGTGGAGACAGACAGGAAAGATAGGACGACACGCTGCAAAGCGCACGACTCAAAATTAAAATATCAAAAAATACCTGAGTGGTTAGGGCCCATACCACATGAGCATAAATGCCCTGTGTAGCAATTCTCTGGACCATCTGATGCATGAAATGAAAACTGACTGTAATCATTACACAGTTATCAAAATAGCTGCCTTTTATTTTTCTATCAATCGACTACTAAGTTAATTGACAAATAGTTTCAGCTCCAGAAAGGGTCCTGAAAGAACAGATAATGATCATATGATTCACTCCACATATTTGTTAGTGCAACCTGAGTCAGAGCACAGCAGATGAGCTGAACATGCAGAAATGTGAAATATTGTCTACAGACAAATACATAATTCAGTAACAATACAGGAATATATAAGTATGTATTCATGGATTATTTACTTATTATCACTGGGTTTAAAGTGGAGCCTTTATAGCTGTACCTGTAAAGCCTTACCAAAGTTACTGTATATAATTAATGACTGAAGTCAACCTTTGATTCTCAAGTCCAACGACAAACTCATCTGTTTTGTTTTGTTTTTTGCAACTCCTAACAATGTCCAAATAAAGCTGACACAAGTCCAACCACTTTTAAACAAACAGTAGAAACCAGTATTTGTACTGGTTTGTTTCCACAGAAGATGGTTATATAAAGTTGTTGGATTTCCCTTACACCTACAGACAAAATGTTATAAGTCCTATTAGATCATATACTGCTTTACTGATTATGAACACTGGGTTACTTATCTTAATGTACTGTCAAAGGGCTCTTGCACTTTGATGCTAATTAAAATAACTGAATTAATCAAAAGCAGGTTTTTTTCTATAGGCAAATCTAATCATAACACTATTCTCTAGATACTATCTGTATAAACACAAAAGCTGAAAGCCAGACACCCGTCCATGCCTGAACTATACAATCACACGTACAAATGCACAGACTGAGAAACTTGTACTGTACATGGTGTCATTTATGTGTGTAGCAACCAAGCTGACAGGGCCACAGTGATGAGCAATCATAAATGGTGTGCTATATGTATGAATGTGGGATGTGGGTGTGGAAGGGGACTCATTAACTCACCAGTCTTGGATGACTATTTCAGGCTGAAATTCATCCAGCAGCTCTTCCCACAGTCCCTCTGCCTTCAGGTCCACAACCTGCTCCATGGAGAACCAGCTGAGGACAACAGAGCAGACAAGAGTCACGTTTACCACCTGCTCATAATTTGGGACAAACTTTTTTTTTGTCATATTCAAAGTTGCATTCTGTCGTAATACCTGCTGGATGTTTTATTGCAGCTGGGAGTATTTACTCCCTGGTAATCCCTGTTCTAACCAAATGCATGGTAAAGATCTGACCTTCAGTTGCACCCACCTGTACTGAGGCAATGCACAGATCACAACACCCTCTGGGATGCCACTTGTATCATAGGGGAGGACTTCAGTGCTCGTGGTCCAACCAGTGAAGTCACCTATGAATTAAGAGATCAGCCTTACAAAACTTTTTTTTTTTGCTGCTAAACATGCTGATCACTTGTGTCTCTCACCATCAGGCTGAAAACGTGGAGGTCCACGTGAAGGCACTTCAGGCAGATCAGCTTCAGGTGGGGGGGTGTCCTTACTCAATCCTGTGGCAAGAATAAGACACAGAGACAACTGTCAGAGGCACCACACCTACTGAAGCCACTGTAATCGCACTGCAAACATCACAAAGCCAAAGAATGTATCTCCCTGACCGGGTGACTGGGTGAGGCTCACTCACACTTCAAGTATTCAGTATTAGTCAGCAGCTCCTAAAAGTCACAGTTTGAGACACAGGTCAACTGTGCTACTCCCTCACTCTTAGTCAATCTGCTGTTTTTGCCCTACCATGTGTGTCTTGCTTGTCTCCTGTTTGTCTTTCTTTGTCTTTGTGCATGTTTTTCTGGGGCTTTCTTTCCCTGCCAATCCACCCATCCACTCATCCAGCTCATGCAGTCAGAATTTCTTTTAGAACAGCTGTTTACTACTTTTCCTCATTATACATTGGACTGGACCATTTTCTTCTATAATAATAAATACACCTATTATAATAGCTTTAGATAATTGATCCACGCACCTTATACCATCTATCATCTTTCTTCCAATTTCACTTCTTATCGCAGACACTCTGAATCTTGCAGTGCTGTTGATCTGCTCAATTTTAGATGCTTCTGACAGCAAAAGCCTCCATTACACAGGGCTTCCTGCAGTGGAGATCTCAAAACCTTAGCAAATACTATCAAAATGATTTGCATGGTTCTGCACAACAGGGAGTTACTGGAACAACGATCTCTTACGATTTGGATGAACTGCCTCTTTAAACTCAATAAACTTTTCTATTGAGGAGAATGAGTAACCTAAGTGAAATAGTACATTTATGACAAGTGATGCAAAGAAAGTTTAACAAGCAGACAGCAGGCTGATGGGCCCCTTTAGTGTGTTGTATGGTTTACTTAAACAGATAAGGCTGCATCATCAGTGCAGATGCCACGCTGATACCCCCAAGGAAAAATACTGACCTCAAAAATTAAACCAAGAACAGCAAAGAAAACATTAACTTCCTGAAGATCAGGATTTACACAAGTCTTGCCCAGTCTTGCTTTATACTTCTTCAGATTACACAAAGGACTTTCAGCAGTGTTCATGAGGAAGTGTGTGTCTCACTGGCTCCACTTTTCCACGGCATTACTGTCAAACTAAGTTAGACTACTGTAAATGTACACTATCATCTGTATCCGCACCAAAGTCCAAGCCCAGTATGGATCAGTGTTACTGAACTCTGAACGCTCCTCTGGATCAGTACTGAACAGGACAACAACATGAGTCATGTTACCAAGAGAGCTGTGGTACCGTGAGGTGAAGGGTTCCTCAGTAAATTTCTCCCGAGCGGCTTTGCGTCATAGATGGACTTCCAGTCCAGACTGTCGGGCATCGGTGCGCCGTGCAGGCTCCACTCAGCCTCACATCTCTTCTTCCACTCAGCGGCAGACATGGTGCGGGCAGAAACTGTGCAATCTCACACTAATTCATCCAGGAACTGGACAGATTTTTATTGTAGGCTATAGTATACGCCACACCCCGGTGTTGTAATGAAAGCACAGCAATGAACGCTGCTCCCTGGACTCTTAAAGTCACAGTACAGGCACCGAACAAGTACCTGCAGGGAAACTTGACGGGGGGAGGACTTGATATGTCTTATCATAGATTTAATATCATAAAATATATACAGAATATTAAAATGAAGAAAATATGTTTCACATTATAAAAATAAATTTCTTCTTCTTCTTCTTATTGTTACATGAATACAATTGTTAATAGAAGATATTATGTGATCTTAGACATTTTGTTAGGGTATCTAAAGAAACGAGTGTAATAGGAGCCTAATAGTAAACTGAAGAAGGGTGTTCTGGAGGCCCAAAACTGAGGAAAGGTTATTAGAGAAATCAAAAATAAAACCGAATACATCAATAAACTACAGCAATAATGCTGTTCACTGAATATTTAAAATGAAAATAAAAATCAAAATAAAAAAGAACTTTTCTCTGGAGAGTGGAGGAAAACTATAAAGCTTTATGTTTCATCTTGTTATCTTTCACAGTTTGTCAGTTTTGGGGCTCAAGATGAAGTTAATCTGAAAACAGAAACTGTATTGAAGCAGAAACAAATGCTATGTGAGATGAAATGTGTGAGGAGGACAAAACCGGTAATGGGACTAAGGAAATATAAAATTACAGTCTTTTTTAAAAAGTATTTTGAAAATTAATTGAAAATCTTTTTTTTGTCAAAACCTAAAAGCAGTGAAATAATTGTGTTAACTGGCACATTATTCACATCTGTTAATTAAGAACAATTAACCAGTGAAAGAGTTTAGAAGTACTCCTGCTGCTGACCTCAGATTCCACGAAACACACCTTAAGAAATAAATCACTTTTCTGACTATTCTGTCAGCTGTGGCAGCCTGTCCTCCAGCTCATATTGTTTCTTTCCCAAGCCCTTTGCCCCTTTACAGGAATACAGAGATACTACAGAGACATGGCCTGACCTTTGGACCGCTCCCATGCCTATACATTCAGCAGGCAGAGCTGAATTTAAGCTTATCGTTAAGCTTATCGTTTGATATGGATCAAAATGCAAACTTTACATCTGCCAACTGAAGCCAATCCGAGTACTGCATAAAAAAATTACACACACACACGTATACATATATACATATACATATATATAATAAAAATACTGTCACATTAATAATACGGAAGTACAAGATATATATAATAGGAAATATGGCCATGTAAGAATTTCTCATGTGAAATGTTTGTTACTTATGAATCTGTAAACCTAAATCAATGAATAGTGAGATTTGCTGAAAGGGGAATGACGTATAATCTTGTATTTCTTCCTATCTTCTTCTATCTTCTTCTCATTTGGAACATATATGTTTAATACATCTATCTGTTCATTATGTAGTTGTGAAAAATCTCAGTTTTCAATGAGTAGTATTTTCCTTTAAGAATTGTAAAAAATGATGCACACTCTGGTTTCCATCAGCTGTTTTGTCACTGGCCTGAGTGACTGTGAAAAGCTCTGACTGGCTCATTAGTTTTAGTCAGAGGTTTTCAGTGTAAATGTCTTGTTGGTGAGTGAATGCGATCTGCATTGATTTGATTGTTCGGTGAAGGGCTGCGCCAACATACACAGCAAATACTTTACAAATGTCTCCACCTTGTGGAGTAACAGTGCACTCAGTAGTAAACTCAGCTTCATTTAGCATTCATACTGTGCACAGGCAGATTTAAAGTCTTAAGGGCTGAACAAAAGGGCAAGTGCAGGACAGTAATCTTCTGTGCATTAACAACAACTAAGTCATTACATTCAGTTGTGCAGTAGCCTACAGAAGCGTTCCCTTCTAGGCCTTGCAAGATACATCTCTAGCAGACTAATTAAAGGGGTATTTCAGCAATTTTGTATTGTACTTTCATAAAGCTGGGAGACTTGAGAAAGACAGATTGAAAAAAAAAAAGAATGGTCAGCATCAGAGCAGTAGAGGCTGAGATATCCGGCCTTTCGTTCGAGTCCAGCTCCAAAGTTCTTTAGCACACTTCATTAGCTGAAATGTGTTCATGAGCTTTACTGACATGAAAGTTAACAAACAATGATACCAAAGCAGTTACATACAGTTCACTTAATGTAGATTCTAATGACACACTCCATTAGTGAAGGTTTATGTTACATAGTGTATATTAATGACTTCCTGTGTCTGTGTATGCACTGTATGTGGTATGGGGTATCATATTAGTTTGTACCAGTGCCAACTGTAAAATCAAAATGTGGAGTGTCATTGCACTAAAACAGGTAAGAAACAAAGATGGCTGCAGACGAGTACAGACTGCAGACCATGTACTTACAACATCCACGGGTTGAATTCAGACCAAAAGCTGTTTTACATGGTCAGTTTGAGAATACTCATAATGTAACATTTCTGTGTAGAAGGGTCATACAGAATATAAGCCTGTGTGAATGCCTGTCCACTGTCTCGGACCCTGTGTATTCTTTAAACATGAGGAAAGCAGGTGGATGCTGGACATCAGTTGAAAGAAGCAGATATAGATTGAACTTATGTTTTCCTACGTCATGGGTGTTAATTTATAGCTTAGCTGCCGATGACATGAGGAGGACCCAGAGCCAGCAGGGTTTATGGCTGGCATTGATCCAAACAGGCAACAGGGGGAGGCAGACACTGTGTCTGAAGAAAGAGATGCAGCAGGGCAACATAGAGTGCTGTAGTAACATTCCAAAATACATACATACTCTTGAATACAAAGCAGTGGCGGATGTAATGTAATTAAACGCAATGCAAAGCCTTGTAGTTTTAGTGTTTGTTCTATGACTGAGGCTGGCTGCACTGTGCTGGAAAAATAGGACAGCATTCTGTAAGATTATGTAACAGACATTCAGAAACATGATCGCAGCTGCCAATTGTTGGACACGTGTTACTGTATGGACAGGTGTTTTAAAAAAAACAGGATGTGTTGACTTCTTAAACCTTCTACAGTCTGACTTGGACTCAGTGGTCTGTCTGTTTTTTTTCTGACTCCAGAGAGAAAATGTCTTAATAGCTCAAATTCATTAAAATGCAGTTCAAAGGAGTCAGTCAACACGTGTGCATGCAGCCCAATCATGATGTGCATTAAAAACATAGTAACACCGTTGCCTGGAAACATTAACTGTTAGAGCTGTCCAATGCAGAGACAGAGACACGTGGCGATAATTTCCTCACCTGGCGATGTCCGTATACATGTCATTTGACACCCATCATCTGCCCTTGCGCCCCTGTGCATTGTGGGTGTACTGGCCAGTGTGTGTTAGAGGTGAACTGCCTGATAATTCATGAGTTAATCCAGTCAAGTGGTGAAGCAGTTGAACTAACAGTTCAACTCTCAGGGGAGGGATGATACAAACATTAGCTCTGCTCTTAGTGGATGAAGAAGAATCCCCTGTAATAATAATAGTGGAGCACCGCTTTAAGCAGGGTTAAAGCAGAATGCTACCGACTTTACACATATTTAATCTGAATGAGGAGGGTTGGTACGACACAGCTAATAAGTTCTGTCCCATCAAAGGTCAGCACTGTCGAGACAGCTTGCTATTCATCAATGGTACAGATTTGTGGGTCAAAGTGCACCAAAAGAAGCTGCATTGTCGGAACTGGAGGATTCAGAGTTTTTGAAGCATGATTCATACAGGAAACTAAAAGCCAGGACACCTTGGCCTCTGCTCCTTTGATTTTGACATTTTAAAAATCTCTTTAAATCACCCAGCTTTGTGGAAGTGCAGAACTAAGTTGCTGGAGCAGTCCTTTGAGGGTTAGCACAAGTTGAAAGTACCAATAGACAACCTGATTACAACTTGAATCAAACCATCTATTCAATGATTAGTCACTCATGCTGACAATACAACAATATATAAATGTGAAAGCAACCATGTGTAACACACACTGAAGGCAAACCCATCAATGTGAAACTTATACAACAAGTAAGTATATATATTTTTTCCGTATGGCCCTGAGCCAGGTGTAGATGCATGTCACATTGCACGGTGCTGCGTGGGATTTGCAGTCACATCACATGTGCAATGATCCACATACTGTACTCAAAGCCTCTGGAATGCCAGCCCTTTATTCATTCAGATGCACTGATACATATTTGGTACGGTTGAATAAAGATTTTCCAACTGGAGCACATTGTGTTCGTGTATTTCGGTCCTCTTGGTTCTACTGAGAGGGCCATACCTTTAACGCTTAGCAACAGCTCCTGATTGGCTTGCTTATTAACACTGTGGCGTAGGAATGAGATGGAGGACAAATATCACATCCCTACTCTCACTCGACCCACTGTTTTCTTTATGGACCTGAGTGTATCAGTGTTTTTAGTCTGATGCAAAGCTTTAAAATGTATGTTCAAAGTACACATCATGATAATTAGTGGCCATTCATTTCATTTGGCCACTGATTGAATGTCTAAAATTTGAAGCTGTTGGAAAAACATGGTAATTTGTGCAGCTTCCCTTGCAGCATGGCAGCTGAATTCCTGTAATATTTATGTATGGTCAAATAAATGGGATCTGCCTTTTGTGAGCGGTTTTGCCAAAGCTTCGAGATATCTGGTCAAGTCTGAGATGGATGGAGAACTGACTCGTTGAAATTGAATCAGGGTCCTGGGTGGCTGGGGGCTCCAGTGTGACACGTAGATGGACTAGCAAGCCTGGTATAATTATAGCCTCTCCCTGACCACACTGTGTACACGTGACCCTAGTGGCTTAAGTTTCAGTGGAGTAAGACCAACCAACGACACTTCAACAGGCACTGCCACAAGTACGCCTTCTCTGCAAAAGATGGTTCAGCATGCAAAATATCCAATTTAGCCAATTTACCGTTTACATAATCATCATTCAAAAGTTTTCTTTTGAGCATTCATTGAGAAATATAAGGGTTTAGACAGCCCATAGAGAAAACTTATTCATTTATTTGTACTCAAATTCACAGATAACTTAAAAACATTTTTTTTTAAATGAAACAATGTGTTTCCTTCAATTTGACGTTGTGTGCATGATCTGCACCTCCCAGCGAGTTCTCTACAGACAGGTGTTGGTTTTTAATGTGGGAGAGAAGCTTTAAATATAGACAGCCATAAAGGTGTTATTTATAGAGGCTCACTACGTCACTGTATTTGGTTGCCAAGCACATAATGTTACTTTTCCAATCATGTTTCACTGAAATGGTTTCCATACTGATGTAATTACTGAGAAGTCTCACTACTCATGGCAGAGGTATTGAAATTGTACATTTCCACCATTCCTGACCGATGGGACATAACATCGTCTAACCTAATACCCAGAGTGTACCACTGGACACAGCTGCAGCTTGACACTGTGCTATTCTGACACAGGTCAGTGCAGTTGGCATGGATTCCTTTTCAAGGGTCAAGCTGTTTATGTTTCAAGAAAGTGTCATGCGAGTCTGTGCACTAATTCTCACATCCTCTGACAAACTCAGAGGGATAAGAAGACAGAAATCGTTCAAGTTCAACACTATAAGGTTTCAGAAACATCTCATTCCACTATCCACAAAATGTTTTAACACTCAGAACTATTTTAAAACTTTCACACCTTCCATTTTATCGTAAAAGTACAATCAATCGCTTCTCACTCAACAAACGCCCAAGCTGTGCTGGCTAATATTTCTGTGGTCTGAATGGGGTTGCAGCATCTTGTGAAGCCTGAAGCCAACACTGCCAAAAGGCACATGCATCATATCACCACCCTGTTGCATAACTGTTCTAGAGTAGCATCATGTAAATGCTCCGGGTAAAATGTCAGCAGGTAGCCACAGTATCTGGTCTCTTATCTGTGGGTGATACTACTTCCTTCTGGAGAATAGAAGTTAGCCTAACCTGGTGTGAGTCTTAAATTTATACCAGAAATGGAAGTAAAATGTTGAATCTCTGTGTATGCTGCATGAGTAAAAGTGGAAGATTGGTACGCGGAGTGATAGTAGAAACCTGCACAGAGACTAATTTGGTAACCTCCCACTCACAGGACAGGCAGCAGACAGCTGTGTAACAGGAGACACGGTTTCAATTCAGGGCAAGGGCACTGTGACCAGCCGACACTCCTCTCGTCCTGAATCTCTGGACTCTGGTATCATCAAAAGGAGAAGAAGAGGAAAGAGGCTGGCAAAAACACAACACGATTAGAGTTGGAGAAGATATATGCATAGAAGGGAGAAGGTTTGAAGTGTACTTAAGTGTGTGGCAGGGTTGGGTGGGACCTCTGTGGGGGAGGAGAAGTGTTCTACATGCTGGTTGTACAGACAGAGGGTGGTAATGATACAAGGGACTGGAAGGAGCAGGTGTAAGCCAGTCAGCTGCCAGTCAGAGTTAGCTGGGACATCCCACAGACAGGGCTGCCTGTTGGGATGCCCCCCCATCTTGGAACAGTGCCTGAGATTACGTTTCTATACATCGACTCCTATTTGAATTGTTGATGCACCTTTAGTATTTCATCTCAATACAACTTTATTCATGCATTGTTACAACGCCAATGCTGCCGTCACTAAGTATCTCTCCAGTATAGATAGATTAACATGTGAAGAGGTTGTTAATTGTATTTAACTTCTGTTAAGGGCACAGACAAACTAGTGTGGTGTCCCTGAAACATGTGGGGGTGATGTAGCTTGTCTAGGGAACAGCCCTTTTAACTTCTCTGCCAGAAGAAGTTATTATTAAAGGGCCAATCCATAGTTTTTGACAATACAACTTTAAGTTAAATTCTGTTATATAAATAAAATAATTGAAGTAATAACAAAAACATTAATAACATAGACATGGTTTTTTGTCTCATGTTTGTCTGTGTAAAAGACATGTCAGTCATCTTGAGAGGGGTAGCAGGTTTCAAACTTGCATTTTGAGTTTTGGTAGAGGGGCACAGCTTTTGTTTCAATTTGAACCACAGATTGAGGCTTTAAAAGAATAGGGCTCAGTCCTGACTCTGCATGTCACTTGCATGAAACACAATTTTCTTTCAGTTCTTCCAGGCAAAATTCTATTAAAACGATGTATGAAGCAGCTGCACAGCGTAAGCATTAGTAAAATAGTGCAAGACATTTGAGAGAGTAAAGAGGGGAGCTAATGAAGCTAATGTCAAAGACGGCATCATCTGTCATCGTCAACATTCTGTCTGACAGTCAGTATTCCCACTGAAGATTCTATGTCTGATAATTGGCATATCAATTGGAGCTGGACTCAGTCATGGCTGGATTGAGGTAATTTCCTAGGCTGGTCTGTTGGGGGGTCAACATAGCACAGCAACAACATCTGCACAACCTAAAGCTATCCAATACAAAAGTCCTGCAATAATAATAACAATAACAATAATAATAATAATAATAATAATAATAATAATAATAATTATTATTATTATTATTATTATTATTATTATTATTAGTAGTAGTAGTAGTAGTAGTAGTAGTAGTAGTAGTAGTAGTAGTAGTGCATAAGTAATGATACAGGATGAGTAATGATAAGGATGATACAGGCATAGAGGTACATTGATTTTCACCTGGGAGTTATGCTTTTGTTCTTTCTTATTTGTCACAATAAAAATAGCAAGTCATAAAATAAAACTCTTGTTTGACATTCAGTTTTGTCAGAACCTAACAAGACTGTGTGGCTCAGTGATGCTTTGAACTAAATGCTAACATTAGCATGTTAACATGCACAAGGTATAATGGTTAAAGTGATTGTCATCTCAGTTTAGTGTGTTAGCATGCTAATGTTTGATAATTAGCAATAAAGACAAAGTACAACTATCGGTTTTACAGGTGTTTGGTTATAAACCAAAATATTGGACAATTGGACAATTTTGACCCTGGGCTGTGATGACATGTTAAAGGATCAGAAAAGATTAGACAAATTATCCAGGGGTAGAGTCTAACCAATGGCTCATGAAACATTTCAGTCACAAATGTCATCCTCTTGTGACCACTGGTGTCCATAAACATGCAATTCATATAGACTTTTTAGTCTGGACCAAAGTGGTGAACTGAACAACCAACAGACCAGCACTGCCGCTGTTGAATATAATGTGTCCGTACTGTACACAGTGCAAAATTGTCCTGGGGCGGCATCAGTGTTTGCTAAGGAGGTATACATCAAATCTTAAACATTTTGTATTAGGATACTCAGCATTCCCCTTACCCAGAAAGCCGTCAGAAAAAAATCTGTCTACCATCTGGCAATATTTCTACATGGCAGCCATATTGCATGAGTGAAAAGAACACTAACCCTCTCCAACCTTCATGCATCACACAAAGACTCCTGATATTCATGGCATGTTTGGCAAAAGTGAAGCGCAGCTTTTTTCAACTTCAACCACCCCCCCAACGCACCCCTCACCCACCTTTGTGACCCCTTCCCCGCCCCCTCCCATGCCTTCTCAGATACTCCCACCACCCAACTGGTGCTATGTAAGGGCCAAGGGTGGGTGAGGGGTGGTGAGGGTACAGCTGCAGTACCCGTCTTGGATGACTGAGATGTAAATGCGTCCCTTTCATAAACTGTTCAGCGTATCAGTGCAAAGGCTCTGGCCAATGAGGGCACAGCAGGCACAAAAATGGCCAAGCCAATGGCTGAGTGTTTGCCTGGTATATAAACAGGGAGCAGAGACCTCCAGAGTTGGGTGACCCCTATTTTGGCTGTGGTGAACAGGATCTGATCCCAAGGACTGTTACCTCTGTTCTTGTCTGGTGTGCAGGTAAAGAATTATTACAGTGACGATTAGTTTGTGGAGTTATAGAAGGAGGAGCAGATATATGGAGACATATGTGGATTTGGAGAGCCATCCAAACATTTAGAATGGCAAAGAATAACTCTTTTTGGCTGTTTTTGGCTGCTTTTCTTCTGCACTGAAGGGCTTTAGACTCAAAGTCCCTGATGAAATCAAAGGATAAATGCACAACAATCCTGGGATGTCTGGACCCATTTAATGAATTCTCTGAGAAAAGAACCCTACTGGTTTTCAGAGCTCATTGAATTTTGTTAGATTATTTTCAGTTAAGTGAAAACAGGCACAAGCAAGTTGTTTTAGCACAGCAGAAGCTGCATTGGTATTGCATTGTTAACTTGTATTAACATATTCTTGCTCTCTGCAAATGGTTATCGCGTTTGGACAGTGATTTATGTGGACAGGTGGTTCACAGTTTGATACATGTTACAGACTGCCCGAAGGCCCTGAATGTCCTGATTTTAGCCATTTGAGAGTCACACTCTTAACGATTTTTGAGCTTTAAGCTAACAAGACAGTTATTCTTAGCGAAGTGATTACTGCGTCAAAAATGTTAGTTTTAAATCAATATGACTTTTTCCCAAAATGTTATACTGTAGCTCATTACATATCACATTTCATGTGATGTAACAAGTGTGTCATTGCATGCGTCACTCTTTCATTGCTCATGTGATCAGCCCATCCAGGGAAGATGAACCAAGCTGAAAGAAGCCAACATGTATATATATCTACAGACAATTAGAAGGGATCTTGCTGCATCATGGCGGACGGATTCATCTGCAGCTTGTCAGTCAGGGGTTCAGCATAGTGACAACTTTAAGTGAATCAATAAGTGTTTGCTTTCTCTGTGGTGAGCAGTGATACAAGTGTGATACAATGAGGGTGCAGAATGCTTTCAAAGGGCAAATGTTTGTAGAATATGACCAGCAAAGGCTTCGCCAAGTGTATTTATGTGCCAACATGTAAAAGGAAGAAATGGGGTTGTGTGTGTGCCGAGAGAATTAAAACGCTACTTGTATATGCTGAGGACACTTTAAAGAAAGGGTTACCCTCAGATGTTCTGATGCTAAAAATACCCAGCCAACACGCGCTCCTCCCATTGCTCTATTTCAACTGGACATATGAGCTGTCGAGAATTGAGTGACACTTGTTACCAGGATTCCTCTGCCGACACTTCTTAAACGCTGCAGCTGTCTTGCAGAATATCTAATTTCTCCAAATGCTGAGGGATTTTTGTGGATATTTAGATCACCTTCACAGATGCTGGCAAATTAGGATGAATTGGTTTTTGAACCCGAGGCTTCCGAGGAAGTTTGCTCATCCTATGTTTCCCTCTCTTTGAAGTGTAAGAAAGCAATCATGCCTTTCGGAAACACCCACAACAACTTCAAGCTCAACTACAAAGTTGAGGAAGAGTTCCCTGACCTGTCCAAGCACAACAACCATATGGCCAAGGTCCTGACCAAGGAGCTGTATGGCAAGATGAGGGACAAGCAGACTCCCAGTGGCTTCACCCTGGATGATGTCATCCAGACTGGTGTCGACAACCCCGGTGAGGCCCCAGAGAGACACTTCAGTTTAGATGAAGGAATTGTTTTATGATATCTAGGTCTCTAGATCTTTAGGTCTCTAACATTGTACAAAACTGCAGTTGTGGTAAACATGTCTCAGTTTTGTCTGTAAATAAAATCACCCAATCAAATACTCATGATAAGCATCTCACTTAACATCTTCTAATTCCTGCTTTGTTATTCGATCCCTGTCTTCAGGTCACCCCTTCATCATGACTGTTGGCTGCGTTGCTGGTGATGAGGAGTCCTATGAGGTCTTCAAGGATCTGCTCGACCCCGTCATCTCTGACCGTCATGGTGGATACAAGGCCACTGACAAGCACAAGACCGACCTGAACTTTGAGAACCTGAAGGTGCAGTGATTTAGTTTACGTTAAAGAGCAGAAAGCACTATGGTTCTTTAAGTAAAGCGTCAAGCGAAACTTAGAAATCACTAGAGAAAACACCACTTATTGTATAAGACATTCAGATAATAAAACAACAATTACACTAACTGAAATCACTGATTTGCAGGCATTCAACTGTAGAAAAGGAGCTAATCAATTTGTGGACTCATTCATTCTCTAATCACACCTCAACATTTTGTTATTAGGGTGGTGATGACCTGGACCCCAACTATGTTCTGTCCAGCCGTGTTCGTACTGGCCGCAGCATCAAGGGATTCACCCTGCCCCCCCACAACAGCCGTGGCGAGCGCAGAGCTATTGAGAAGCTGTCCATTGAGGGTAAGCTAAAAATAACTTGAGTACAGAGAGGCGGAATATACACTGATGAATTCAACAATGACTCACACACTGCTTGTTGCTTTTATGCTAAGTCAGTGTATATGGTCCCACTGCTGAAAAGTTCCTGTTGAAAACTATACTCTCAGAGAAGAACACAAAATCTCCTAACAATATGTCTGTCTCTGCAGCTCTGACCAGCCTGGATGGTGAGTTCAAGGGAAAGTACTACCCCCTGAAGTCCATGACTGATGCCGAGCAGGAGCAGCTGATCAGTGATCACTTCCTGTTTGACAAGCCTGTCTCTCCCCTGCTGACCTGTGCCGGAATGGCCCGCGACTGGCCAGACGCCAGAGGCATCTGGTGAGTACAATCCAGCCGTACTTCAGGCGAGCTGACTTTTCAGATTTCTCAGTATGGATTTACACTTTCATTATGTTTCTGAATTACCTGTGTGTTTTGTGTTGATGTTCTGGAACCATCTCCATCCAGGCACAACGAAAACAAGACCTTCCTGGTCTGGGTGAACGAGGAGGATCACCTGCGTGTCATCTCCATGCAGAAGGGCGGCAACATGAGGGAGGTCTTCAGGCGTTTCTGCGTTGGCCTGCAGAAGGTATGCATTGATGACAAATCAAAACAAGCCGTGATTTGACTTAGTGAAAACAGTGTGGATTGTTAATGTTCCTCTGACTCTCCTTACTTCTTATCTGCAAGATTGAGGAGATCTTCAAGAAGCACAACCACGGCTTCATGTGGAACGAGCATCTCGGCTACATCCTGACCTGCCCCTCCAACCTGGGCACCGGCCTGCGTGGTGGCGTCCACGTCAAGCTGCCCAAGCTGAGCACACACCCCAAGTTCGAGGAGATCCTCACCAGGCTGCGTCTGCAGAAGCGTGGCACAGGTATGCACATAGACACACACTCAGCCTGGTCGGTCCATGAAGATCTCTACAGACGCTCAACAGCTTTGTGAGCTGTTACATGTAATCTGTACCTGATTCCCTGTCCTTGGTCCTCTTTAGGTGGTGTGGACACTGCCTCCGTGGGCGGAGTGTTCGACATCTCCAACGCTGACCGTCTGGGCTCCTCCGAGGTCTCACAGGTC